>NW_009637167.1:0-20955 GCF_000690535.1 Cariama cristata | reverse complement strand
GGGAGTCGTCTGCTCCCACCCGGGGTGAGTGGGGTCTGCGCTCCCTGGAGCCCTAGGGAACCATTTTGGAGGAGGAACGTGAAAATTCAGGTCCCAGTTGACTCACGTGGGTAAACTGGGTGGGAGAGGCTCCCCACAAACCAGAGCAGCGCTCCTCATCGCTGTTTTACCCTGAGCTGCCATCTGTCCCTCCTGGGAAAGCCCCCCAGCCCCTCTCCCCTTGCTTGGCAGCCGCGGGGGATGATGAGGAAGCCGTGCAAGCCAGCGCCCCTGCAAGCAGGAGACTGTTGCGGCGCTGCCAGCAGCGCGGGTCCCGGCCTGTTGCTCGTGGGCGGTGTTTCACCTGCGAGACCCCTCGGGTCGGGGGTGCGGGGAGCTGTTGGAGGGGGCTGTCACCGCTGTCGGAGTGAGGGCTGACCGGGAACGTGTGACGCTGTCCGCACGGAATAACTTGTTGGGAGCCCTGCCCTTGGATCAGCAAAGGCCGGGCACTCTCTTTGGGCTGGGCTTGAAAAAGGTTTATTGCTGCCTCCCTGGAGGACTGCTGCCTTCTGTCACAGCTGAGAAGGTTAAAGGATGTCGTTTCAAAGGTCTGTTTCTGGGAAAGTGTCCGTATCCTAGACGGAGAATAGACTGACTGCTTAAGTTCATGACACTCTACTGACTTAACTGAGTTTAGGATTAGATCTTGGGTTTGTGTAGAAGTCACCCTCCATCTATCCTGCATTTACACTCCTTGGGGGGGACTGTAAAATGGTTTGATCTTCCCAGAGACAAGATCAAAGTGTTGGATCCCTGAAGGAGCCCCTGGAGCTGGTCTCAGTTATTCCATTGTGTCTAGTGGGGCTGTGCTTACAGCCCCAGCCTTGAAAAGACTTTAAATGTTTCCCTGATAGAATTATCAGAGCTATTGGCCTGCTATTTTGGGAGCAACTCTAAGGTCAGGCCCTGATAAGTAAGCATTTAATTACACACTTAACTTCATTCATTGATAATAACTCATATGTGTGTGGGTGTAAGTATAGGCAGGTTTCTTATAGTAATTTTGTTTAATGGAAGCACTTCTAATTATCACACCCAAGATTGAAATGTGATGCGTTGGAACAAACTTAGTGGAAAGCCCAAAGCTGAGCCTTTTTACCTAGTTGATTTTTATTTTTATTACCCTCCCCTCCAGGTGTAGTTCTGAGGCAATCCCAAGAGCCCAAAGAGCTGTGGGGATATGTGCAAGTTCGAAGTAAGGCCCACATGTTCTGGTGGCTCTACTATGCAAATAACCCAACCAAAGACTTCACAGAATTACCTCTCATCTTGTGGCTTCAGGTAAGCTTTGGTGAAAGACACTTAAATGATAATTCTTTCCATCTGTGCCTGGTTCAGTCTGATAGGCACCTTGCAGCTGTACAGAAGTAATATTAAAAATTGTCTGATTCTAAATTATTCGCCTCATTAATGAGGTATTCAGGTTAGGAAGAAATAATGAAAATATCATTCTGCAATTGTAGTGTGTCCTCAACTGCTCACCTTTCATTGAGTTAAGTTGCAGAACTAGAGGTTGTTCTTATCTTTCATACAATAGTAGTGCTTTTTGTGCCAGACACTGCAAGTACATTATAGCATCGCAGCTCCTTTCCTGAAGAGCTTATGGTTTAAACAATGTTCAGAGAGAGTGAGAGTAGGTAAATAATCAGAGATATAGAAAGATTTCTAAATGGAAACAGGTGAGACTGATTGTTTAGAGGTTGGTCCCATTCAATCACAGTTTGATAAAAAGCAGTGGTGTGTGCTCCACATTCACCTCCAGCAGTACATTTCAGAAGTTAATGTTGAATATAATCACTTGATGACTTGCTCTTTTTCTTTCTGGGTTATTTCTTCAGAATGAAATGCACATGCTGTATATGCTG
Source organism: Cariama cristata (assembly GCF_000690535.1). Classification (NCBI taxonomy): domain Eukaryota; kingdom Metazoa; phylum Chordata; class Aves; order Cariamiformes; family Cariamidae; genus Cariama; species Cariama cristata. Next base: position 19,048 of record NW_009637167.1, on the reverse strand, counting down.
ATAAAACTAATGACTTGCAAGCCTCTGTAGGTAGTTAACTTTTGCATTCAAGTATTAAGGGAATAAGGGGAAGGGTTTTCAAACTGCACTCACATAGCATGCAGCTCATTAGATGCTTTCACAAGTGGGTGATTACTTTGCTGTTTAAATTCTTGCTTTCAGAAATGGCACTTGAACACATAACGAAAGAGGACGAGGAAGAGAGTAGTGCAAAAACCTTTTTTTTTTTTTTTTTTAAACTTACAGTTTGTCATTCTACTTACTGGCTTGCTTTTATTTTTCTCCTGTCTGTCATATCTGTACCATGCTGCCTTTTAACTTATTTGTCATTTGGTATTTCCCCACAGGGAGGTCCTGGAGCTTCAGGCTGTGGATTTGGGAATTTTGAAGAGATTGGTCCATTAGACAAAGAAATGAAACCAAGAAATACAACCTGGGTATAGTAGAGAGTTCAGCTTCTAATTACTGATCACAAATGTTTGTTGCTTGTGTAAGCAGATGATTGCTATGCAAAAATGCACAGAACAGTTTTCATTTAAAGTTCAATAGAACTATAATATTTCATCTTAAAATAGTGTGGTTAATAAATTGTCTTATAGGAATAGCCTTGTTAAGAACTGAAGAATAAACCTATTGATTTGATTTAATGGAGTATCTCTGGGCTTCCATGAATTTGTGAATTTCGTATGTCTGGGAAACACGGAGCAGAGAAATTCTAGAAAGATGTTATTTCAGATCATAGCTTCATTGCATGCAGTCATAGAGGTTTTTCTGGATGGCTGGCAACGTATAACCTAGGGCTCGTAATTACAAGTCCAGTATGGCCTTCAAGGGAAAACAAATTTCAGCTGCCTGTGAAGGTGGACGTTTATTTAATGAAATGTATTTGTGCTCTGAGCTACCAGTAGTCTAACTCCTCTGGAGTTCCCTAGATCGTATGGGTGATCTGCCTTTGGATCACTGGGATTTTTTGGGAGCCTTTTTTGTTGCGGATTGGGCAAATTGAAAGACCTTATGTTGTTCCTCTTTATTTGTGAGCCTTACTGCTTTGAGCCATGCTAGCTCTCTGTGCTGATCTACTGATTTTAGTTGTACACTTATAACTATACAACTATAGCATTTGCTATAGCAATTTCACAAAAGCCCAGCAACCCAAAAGAAAAAATGTGTTATTTTACATTCTGACAGACAAGTCTCACCTGTACCATGCTCTCTTTTGGACTTGCAGCTAATTTTTCTGCAGGTTCTTTCAGGGCCAGAGGTCTCGTGGTTCAGTTAATCATTTGTGCATTCAAAACTAAGGTTTTCACTGGTGCTGAACTGAGGTTTCATACAAACTTTTCTGCTTGTACAGTTGCAGGCAGCCAGTATCTTGTTTGTGGATAATCCTGTGGGCACTGGATTCAGTTATGTGGATGATTGTAGCTTGTTTGCCAAAAACCTTACCACAGTAGTTTCTGATATGATGGTCTTTCTTGGAGAATTCTTCACATATAGAACAGAATTCCAGGTAAGTGAATTGAATTCTTGGTTAGAATCCTATTTTTCCTTGCTTTTAAACAGATCTCAAAAAGAATTAGTGAACAGACTTCCAGATGGGCAATGTTTGCTATTGGGTGGCATGCATTTGGTGGGAGTCAGTGCAGGTATAGCCACTGCCTCTTATTTCCAGCAGTTCAGAAGTTGTATCTTGAGTTTGGCGCTAGTTAGATGAGCAAGGGGGTGTATTATTGTGTATTATGCGATCCAAGAAGCATATAGGATCATGGCTGTTTCTAGTTCCAAAATACTGAAATGCCTGCTTCAAACCTTTTCCCAGTAATTACACCAGGATGTTACAGAAATCTTATCTGCAGCTTAGAATCTGAAAAATATCCAGTGTTTGATAGTGAGAGGTGAACAGCCGGTGCCTGGGTTCTGTGGGAGACGGTTGGAGGTATCCTCTGCCCGATGAGTTCATTTTGTGGCTCCTCTCTCTCCAGACCATCCCATTCTACATATTTTCTGAATCTTATGGAGGTAAAATGGCTGCTGGCATTGCTTTAGAGCTGCATGAGGTAAGTAGTTGGAGGATGTCGTTCACTTTTCACTTTAAAATGTGGTGTTCTACAAGTACTTATATTTCCTGGAATATGCTGCCCCTATTGCCTAATTCAGACTGTTACTTATTTTTTTCACTTAAAGAAAACTGGTTGTAGAGTCGTGAATATCTAACTAAAAGTTGATATGTTTGTTTGTTTGTTTTTCCTTTTATTCACCAAGGCTGTTCAAAAAGGGACCATAAAGTGCAATTTTATGGGGACTGCTCTTGGAGACTCCTGGATTTCTCCTTTGGGTAAGTTTAAAATCCTCAGACTGTGGGTGGTTTGTTGTTGTTGTTTTGTTTTGTTGGGTTTTTTTATCATTCCGTGGGTACCTAGAGTCAAAAATGGCAGCTGTGCCTTAAATGAATTAAGTCTGTAGTGAGTCTAGTAAATCAAAAAGAAATATTTCAACATTGGAAGCTGTGATTGAAGAATCTACCTTTAGAATGTATCTAGATTATGAAAAGTCAGAGAGCAAAGTCAGTGAGAAGCATACTTGTATTTGAAGTGGGGTGGTGGTGAAATGTCCCTACACATCTCTACAGCCTCTGAGATGTTTTGGTAAGAGTATTGCACTTAAAATGTGGCCACCAAATGATTCACAAGTTTGCAACTGAGGTTTTCTCTTTCTTTTCACAAGACCTTGTGCTGAGGAACTAATGTGCTTACCAACCTGGAAGAGATAGGGGGTGTGTCTGGTGGAGGACGAAAACCAAATTAAAGGACTCTTGGTCCTTCAATGAGATTTGCAAGGGCAGGCTTCACAGGTTCTTTGCAGCATGGGACAATGTCAAGCAAACTGCCCTCTCTCTCCTATCAGCTGATCCCTGGGACCTTACAAAAAAATGTGTTATAAAACAAATCTGTTTTATAACTAGATTTTTTTTTTTCCCCCTGTAACTTTTACAAACAGATCAGTTTGGACAACACCCATTCACTTTTCAGATCTCTCCCCATGCTCTAGCAATCTAGCAATGTACTTCAGTGTTGGGGTGAGAACATTTTGGTAAGAACATGTCTGATGCTTTAAATAAATGTCACTGATTAATGTTTAGGGGCTAATGATGTTGCAGTGCTTTTATTGGTTCTCAGGATTTGCAAAGAACCTGCTCTGTGGTACATAACCTTTGGGCTAAACTGAGCTGACAGTACCTTTTTACTGATTAATTCATCTCCATATATTTCTGTCACAATCATTCTTGCTACAATAAAGGAAAAGTAAAGGAAATTGTCTGTCAAAAACTTCCATGTTTGAAATCTGTTCTGTTTCTTTAGACTCTGTGCTGTCTTGGGGACCCTACCTTTACAGCACTGTAAGTACCTTCTTAAACTCTTCATCCTCACCTGATTACTTGTGCTGCCATGCAGTACAAATGGATGTTGATTTTTAAGGTTAGCTCTTAGCTGGAATAAAACCTCGAATGCACAGAGACTGTTAGTGAGAAATGAATGTGAAATTATAATTAAAACTGTCCACCTTTGTGTTTGTCTTCCAGTCCCTCCTTGATGATAATGGTCTAGCAGAGGTGACTGCTGTTGCCAAAGAAATAATGGATGCAATAAATAAAAATCAGTATGGGCAGGCCACAGTGCTCTGGGGCAAGGCTGAAGACATCATTGAAGAGGTGAGATCTTCTTTGACCCGCATTAATAACTGGTGCCTGGGGAAGCACACAATTTCAGGTTATCCTTTCTATGAGCACTGGGTTGGCATGAATTCTCCAACCCACTGCCCAGTCTATTTTGCCAGTATTTGTTTTATCCTAGTGCTGATGTAAAAGAGCTGTTTGTTTGCTGTGCACCACTGTGTGATTGTAAGAGGCAGTGAGTAGGGCGACCCATGTGGGCTTGCAGTATTGCATCAAGGTTTCAACCTGGCACATCACTTAAATAGATGCTTAATTTTTAGCATGCAACTAGTCCCATTGATTTCTAGAGCCCAGTTTCAACTTAAACGAGCTGTGTCTCCTTGAAAGCTTTGTTTTGAATATTGAAAACTGCATCCAGCAAGACACGAATTTCAACTTAAGCATAGATCTCTGTTTAAAGAACTACAATAGCTGTACAGGTTAGAAAGGAACCTCAAGTTATGCCCTGTTACTGTGGGTTACTGCATCTTGTTACTTAGCAAGTTCCAGCTTAAAAGATACATAAAGTTTTGCCTTTTTTTTTTTTTTTCTCCTGTTGAAGGGTTGCTTCAAAATCTCATTCTTTGTTGTGTTTTTGTTTTAGTGCGAGTAAGGCTGTGGCTTCCTCAAATGGAAGGACTAATCTGGAGCTTCTTTCTTTTCTTGCTCTTTTTTTCCATTTGTTTTCAAGGAGTCATAGGATGGTTTGGGTTGGAAGGGCCCTTGAAGCCCATCTAGCCCCAACCCCCCTGCCACAGGCAGGGACACCTTCCACCAGACCAGGTTGCTCAAAGCCTGATCCAGCCTGGCCTTGTTTTGTTTCATAACTGATAGTGCCTTGCATATAGTTGGTTTCACTTCTTACTGTTGGGCAGGAACTTGTGGTTCCCATTTTGCCTTTCTGTTCAAGTCTGCTTGTCTTCTCCTCCCAGCTGTGATATTGCTGTCAGGGTGCAGGCACTTCATTTCTTCTAGGGTTGCTGTTATGAGCTGATTTCTGACCTATGCATCAGAACTTTTTTAAATTTAAAAAATTAATAAACCAGGGCTTCAAGAATCTCAAGTAACTTCTCTAATGGCAACACTGATCACCCTTGTCCTTTGGATGCAGGTAGTCTGCTGTTTGCATCAGAGCTGCCATTCTGCAATTCTTCGATGTGTCCAGATGTCAGTAGTTCCAACAGAGAAGTGGCTGATACCTGTCACCATGTTCTTGGGGAAGCATTTCAGATTTTGAAGGGTTGTAGACTAGGAGGATGTTGAGCAAGAAGCAGCATCAGGCTAGACTACATCTAGCAGAAAACACCATTTGAAAGCATCATCTGGCATTGCAGCTCTCTAGAATGAGTAATAAGAATCTGCAGTCATTTGCAGGGTGTAAGGCTTCCTGTAGTTTCACGTCCGTTTCAGAGAAGTAAATAGCATCTCTGGCACAACCCATGTGTGAACAATACAGACTTGAGAAATCTCTTCCCCACTTCTAAAAGCAAATGTAGAACCAAAGTTTTTCCATAAGTGTCTTCTTGACGTGTAGGTAAAATGGCAGGTCACAGGGTCCTTTATGTAGGATTTACTTATCTCTTTTTTTGGAAGAGAGTCTGTTCCTCATATAAGAAATGTTTTTGTTACAGTATTACTGAAATTATCTTGTGTTTTCAGAACACAGACAATGTGAACTTTTATAACATCATGACTAAGGAGGTTCCAGAAGTGAAATCAAATGAACAAGAAAATCTCCATCTCAGTAAGTTGCGTTTAAGTACTTGAGCTTCTGTGGCCCTATGTTTGCATTCGTGATTATTCAGCTCTGATAGTGGGAACAGCCTCAATTTAGCACATCCCTAAAATGGGGCCTTCAGATCCAAAGGATATTGATATTCTCCTGAGCAGAACTTGTTTACTCTTGCATAAATAGGGATAAATAGGAATGCGGAACAACCCTTCTATAGATTACACCTCCACCTATACATCCTGCACAAATTAGACTGAGGAAGTAGTCAGTATAATTGCGACATAGTTTTATGACCTTTAAGTTGGTTCCTCTTTGTGTCTTTCATTTCTGTCTTCAAGTGAGCACACAAAAATGTCTCATCAATATAAATAGTCTTATTAGACTCTTTTGCTCCATGATGTTTATGCATCAATGTGAAAAACATACGTATAGAGTTTCTTTCAAGCTCTGTATCTCTTCCTATTGGCTCCAGCAGGGAAAGTGAACGGCACAGTTAACTCCCAAAAGTAAAGCACTGCAGCACAAAAATAACTGGTCTGTTGAGAAGAAGAAATTGTGTCTGTACCAAGTGGCTAAAGCAGAAGCCGGTCCCCTGAAAAAGTGCTGTATTAGCCAAAAGTGGAGATGGGTGGTTGGGTTCTTCCCATATCATCTGCTGACCTAAATAAGGCTTGACTTCAGTGGTTTCTAGTAAAAGTAAGAAAATCTCTCTCTGGTGTTGCATTTTCATTAGAAAAGAGTTTGTTGGCCATGACTGTAACACTGAAAATTGTTATCTATGCAGGCAGACTGTCTTAAGTGTGCCAGTAACCAAAGTGTGTTCTCTCTTTTTCAGTAGGACTTTACCAACGCCATGTCAGAAATATGCATAAGGACAGCCTAAATGAATTGATGAATGGACCCATCAGAAAGAAGCTAAAAATTATTCCTGACTGTGTGAAATGGGGAGGTACTTTCCTGCCTGCTAGCGTGCATCTAATGAGTCCATTATTGCCATTTACAGTATTGCAGTCTATAGGAAGATACTTTACTGTAGTAAGCAGTCACATTAAATTGTCGTTATCCTTGGGCCTAAGAAGAGGACTTATTCTCAGAAATGAACATATAGTGGGACAGGCCCATGGGACCGGATGTGGTTCTGATTCTGCTGCTTCTAGCTATCTTTAGCCAAGCAGCTAAAAATACAGGAGGAGGAGGAAGATCCTCCATATCTCAGCAGCTGGTTTCTGTCTTTCATGCAGTCTTGCTGAAATTGCTGTCAGTTTTTCTCTGCCAGAAATTTGATATCATGTAATGCTGCATGGTGTGGAGGGAAGGGTGTAAAACAAAGGAAAGCTTAAAGGACTGATGCCAGCACCCTGTATGTGTAAAATAGGAACCAGAAGCTACAATGCTGTCTGTGAGCTCCAGTGGGAGTGTGGCTGCTTTCTGATTCTCTTTAATTCCTCAGACTGATAAATCACTGGCTGCCACTTTGGGCTAGGACTGGTTTTTATGCAGCAGTGAACTGCATTTTAGAACCTTTAGCCAATTGCTTCTGTCCCAGCTTGGGAATGACATTCTTCATCAGTGTAAGTTTGTCTTCTTTCTGGTTCCAACCAGGTCAGTCCAGAGATGTCTTTGAGAACATGGCTGAGGACTTCATGAAACCTGTCATTGATATTGTTGATCAGCTTTTGGCAGCCAACGTCAATGTTACAGTCTATAACGGGCAGCTGGATCTCATTGTTGACACCATGGGTAAGGGACTTCTTCACTGGGGTTGGGAACAGGACACATGACAAGTAGAATGTGAAGTTGCCAGTAGTATTGGTACCTGAATCTCTTCAGTCTTCTGTGCAAATCTCCTGTCTAACTGGCAGCCCTTAAATAGTACAGTCATAAATGAGCAGCTCTTAGTAGGTGTTGTTTACGTCCATCTGAGAGAGGCAATTCCATTATCTCCATTATACTGTGGGAAATGGATCTACACCACCAATAATTGCTTGTTTCAGTGAAGCCCATAAGTAAGTAGGTAGCTAATAATTCGCTTAATTCTTCTGGATAGACACATATATATGTATGTACACTCATTCGTCAATGAAGAGTGAGGACAGAAGAATAAATACGTGGAGATTATCCTCTCTACTGCTGTACCTTGAAGATCCTGTTCTCTGGGGCAAAAGTCATATCTTGCTACAGATTTGTGCACAGCCTTCACTGAGTGACCTGCAGGAGAGAGCATGGTACCAGGTGAGATGGAAGAAGGGTGTTGGTAATCAATCAGGGAGGGTGGCTTTGTCCCTTGCTGCTTGCGAGATACAGGCTTGATCAAGCGGCAGTTTGGGAGCCAGGCCAAGTGTTGCTGAAACACGTCATGTTGTGAGATTGCCATGCTCTCTTCCATTCACCTTTTCTTATTGATTTAAATAATCTGCAGACACAGCAAAAATCTTCATATGTTGCAAAAGGCTTTATCCTTTGTCTGTCTCTGCCCACTTAGATATTCAGATGCCCTTCATGAACAACATAGCAATCAATAAATCAGGAAACAGAATATTTAGGCTGTTAAAACAGATGAGCAGTTAGTGGTGCTTCAGTTTGTCACATTTTGAGCTAAAATTGAACTGCAGTTAATATGTAAATTCTTCAAGTAGTTCAGAGGTAGGCTGAAGCTTTGTCCCCCTTGGTGTCTTGGAATTGGTGTTTTTGCTGCCTTGACTGCTACCTTCTCTAGCAGGCACCTGAAAACAGAAAACCTTTCCTGGTTCTTCTTAACTGTAACAGAGAAGCAGTATCTCTTCTGATTTCCAGTAGTGGGATTTGTTGTGGCTGATTCTTCTCCATGGCAGGACATTCAGGGTGTTTGAGGAGTAAAGCAAAATACATCAGAATTGCTAGGGCTGCAGAGCCTCTAAGAGGCACGTGTTCAACTTGTGCAATCATAAGTCCATTTTGTGTACATCTTCACTGTTTGCTTTTTCCCTTCTCCCTCCATTGGTTTGTTTCAGCTTGTCCTGAACACAGCCATGGTCATTTTCCTAGGCATAGCAAAATTGTTTTTAGAATCTGAGCACACAGAGACTTTCCGCTAACTCTGCTGTATAGGTATCTAGTACAGTGGGCATCCAGCTGAACTGGGACTCCCAAGTTGCTATGTCAGTATTGGTAATCAAGCATATCTGTTATTTCTAACAGGGCAGGAGGCATGGATCCGGAAACTGAAATGGCCTAATTTGGACCAGTTCAGCCAGCAAAGGTGGAAGGCACTCTATGTGTCTCCAGAATCCACTGAGACAGCTGCTTTCCACAAGGCCTACGAGAACTTCGCTTTCTTCTGGATTCTTAAGGCTGGGCACATGGTAAATAATATACTTCTTGGGGTGGGAGGCACCATTATGGGCAAGAAAACTGAAGATGCATATATGCTTGCTGTCTTCTTCCTTATAGCAGCTGCTTACCATGTGCTGTCATCTCTGTGCCTAGGTACCGTCTGATCAAGGAGAGATGGCACTGAAAATGGTCAGGATGGTGACCCAACAGCAGGACTAGGGAAGGGGAGGCCAGCTGGTATGGCTTCCTCTTGAGTGTCGGTGCTCTTGCAGAATGTGAGTCCAGAAGAATAAGCCGCAGAAGGAACAATGGCTGTTTGGACACATAACCTCTTCAGTCTTGCTGATAGTGTGTGCAAGTGCTTATGGAAAGCCATTTTTTTTCCTTGAATGAGTTGTTGCTTTTGAATTTGTAAGCTGTGATTTGCTGCCTTAGCACTGTTCATAATGACTCTTTGTCATGGAGGGAAGTCCACTGTTACAAACAACTAGCTCTGAGCCTTTGACTTGGAAGGATAAGGACTTTGTGCTTTTGTTAAAAGCTGCCCTTCCCTGAATGCTCTCTTGTCTGTTCACACAGCAAGATTAAAACTGATTTGAGTCCTGGCAGATTTGCTCTCTGTTCCTTTTGGAGAGCTAACTTGTTTCACGAGGCCGTGGAATATTCCTTCCTTTTTCCTCAGGCGTCTGCTTGAATCACTTGGCTGGATTACAAGCTGAAGACATGGAGATGCCAGAATAGAGGACCTGCCCTAGTGGAATTGCAGTCCATCTCATCTTGCTGAGGTGCCTCAGTTAGGATCCAAGATTCTTCAGGCTTCCTGTGCTATGGAGAGAAAAAAAACACCGCCCCAGAGCAGGATTTGACCTTTTTCTTCTGACTATTTCTTGTTTTCGTTCTCTTTAACGCCCATTACACAAACCTTGCCTTTAGCGTTAACACCTAAAGCACATTGAGCAGGAATTCTTGCTTTCCTGTACACTGAAGCAGGAGCCTTGTTAATACCCTCTTCTTGTACAGAAGAGTCCTAATGGACAGAAGCGTCTTAAAACCTTCTGAGCTTAGCCTGGAGAGTGGAAAGGAGAGCATTATTTGAGCAATAATAGCATAATTCTGAAAGATAATAGCAGTGTTTAAAAGAAGGATACACAAGCTAGAACCAATATCTTGATCCATATTTTTCCAGAGCTTTTTTAAGTCTTGCAGAGACCTATTATTTTGAAACAACATTTTTTTCATATAGTACACAGTCAAGAGGAGACTTGATCAGACATCATTTGATTTCTGCTATGGAGCACAAAGTGACCGTTGTTTATTGGTGTCAGATAGGAGGCACAACAGCTTGTTCCAGCTGTCAGTATCCTAAAACAATAGCAACCCCTCAACTACTCTAGCAACTGAAACTGTCATGAAATGTGTGATAGTGTTGGCTTAGCAAGGACTGAGGCATAATGCTATGTAAACACATATGCAATCACCCAGCAGCTGGAGTATTGGCACCTAATAATTGCTTTCCTTCCTCATGTTCTCTGCTTGAACTGTATTCTTGAGAATTTTAGCAATGCAAATCCAGATTATTTTTTTTTAAACACAATTTTCAATAAATGCAATAGATCTAATTCATCTGTCTTCAACATCACATTGATTTTGCTGCTTGAAAATCACTTCTTTTCTGTATTGGTTTTTCAGTGTAAAGCCCCTACCAACAGGAGCAGATGCAGTCACACTTGAGAGGGAAGGGTACAGGTCTGCGCTCTCCCCCGGGACTGCATTGCATGAGGAGGAGCACATGCACTGGGGACCACAGCCCCTCCCATCCTTTCTACAAAAGGCACTCCTTCAGAGCAGGAAGGGCAACCCAGAATGGTTAGGCAGAATCAACTAGCAATTGTTTCTATTCTCTTTCTTGTTCAACATTAGATGAACAAGAATAAGAGGAGGGTCCTAGAGGTGTGTAAATCTGCATATCTGCATTTTTGAATATTTTAAAATAACTTGCCAAGCAAATAAATTTGTCTGAGCCTGGGCAGTTTGAGTTGGCTTGTAGTCCTGAATACTGTTATAGACAATACTTTGCGTTATGCCTAAACTAATACTATAGGGTTTGATAGAGGGAAAAAATTGAGAAGACGGTATCTCCAGAAAGCAGCATTTACTGCTGTTCTTGCACTTCTCTATCAAATGGGACGTTCACTCACATTGCCTAGAGCTTGTGCTCAGTGGTAGGCCTGAGATACCTGTTTCTTGTCCTGCTTTGTTTTAGCTTCTGCAGGTTTTTCTGTTGGCAAAGAGATGGCTTATCGAGGAAAAAAGATGGTTTCAAGAAGGCTAGTGGTAATGATTTGTTGGTTTTAGGGACTATGCCAAATCTAAACATGTTAGAATAAAAATACTTGCTGATGGAGGCAGGCCTTTAAATAGTGTCCATTTAAATGCAAACAAAAAAAAAGCAGCACTCCTTTAATATCCAGGAAGATTACTTGCTTTTATTTCACCACAGGCTTTGTAACTGGTGCGTCACAGCTCTAGATCATCACAAAGGTAGGTCACCTGTCCAGCAGCTGCTGTAAGAAATTGGTTGCTTTGAAACGAGTTCAAGTCCCGCCGTGTATCTGGTTAGCAGTGACATACTTTGTCCATTTTGATTTCATGCAGTATGCTCTTTCCAGATAAGGGCTGTTGCTTGGCAAATCCATTAGAATGAATCGTTCTAAATATTAATAAGATTTTTTGCAGATACTGGGCCAGTCAAAAGAAAACAGCCCAACGCTTGTATTTCATCCTCTGCAGCTGCAATTGCATAGGTAGCCTGAGAGCCACTGACTTATTTTGCTCACCATCAGTTGAGGGTAATTTTCATAGAAACAAATCTAACTGCGTTAAAAATGAATAATTCAGCACTGCCTCTTCAGCATGAACAATTTTGGCTTTGTATAACTCTATCTTTTCTAAGCCAGAGAAAGAAACCTAAAAGTTATCTGCTTTGTGATAAACAGGTGCTTTGTCTTTTTCCTTTCTATTTTGCTGGATCTAGGAGGATATAATGGGGAAGGGTCACTTGATACATACACTGTGCCTTAAACCAGTGTGTACCAGCGCCTCATGATCACCAGTACACCGAGGATACAGGAGTGATGGACCTTTGGACTGGGTTTTACAGCTGTTCCTATGCAGTAGAGGTCGAGACTGTTGTGGACAGATGAACACAGGAGGCAAGAGATCTGCCCTATTTGCCATGGCAGGCGCAATATTTGTGTCTAATGTAATTAATCTGGCATGGAATATTTTTACCATAGGAAAAGTAAATGACATAAGCTGTTTCTAAAGGGAATTTGGCACATAATGCTCATTGATTTTATGTCTTTAAAGTTTAAGGCTTAGCAGTGAGAATGTAGCTGTGTGTTACCTTTTTTTCCAGAAGATGAACATTTTGAAATGTTGCAACATCTGCTTATCTCAGGATTCAAAGTCACAACAAAAGAACAACATCTGTGTACTGAGGCAAGATGGAAATCTTGGAGCACTTCTTCATTGTCATGTTATGTCTATTATCCTGTAAACATTCTGCTGTATGGCAGCACAATTTGTGTGTGTGTCACTTCTGAACTCTGGGGTACGTTCATGTTTTTCCAGAAGGGATTCAGGAAAGGAGTAGTAATTTATCTGACCCACGGACAGTGAAGAAGGAATAGTAAGAATGTGAGTAAATCACAGTTCACCTTCACAAGGTTTTTCTGAAAACTGTTTTTGGCATTTGCTATATAATAGATTTGGTAGTTAAGGAGTGACTTTATCTCTTGTGGAGGAGCAAATGCACCATTCTGGTCGCTGTTTGGCAGGGATTTTTTTGTTTGTGTGAGTTTGGTTTTTTTGTAACTGTGGCTGGTGATTGAGGTAGTAGGGAACTATGTTGGGTATATCTGCAGGAGTAGAGATGTGTTAGTATCAATGGCCTAATGTGGTGGTTTTCAACCTATCTCAGTTTATAAACCCGTCACCTAAAATATTTCCAAGAAAAGCAAAGCATCCTTACAAATTTCATACATTGACCATTACTCTTCACTTGTGTCTGATAAGTAATATAATTCAGTGGCTAGCATTAGCAGAGTATTTGCAGAATCGATGCACTAACTATACGAATGGTCTAAAACAGATGGGAATATTGGCAGGCCATGTCCCATAGGGGACTTCAGAATTTCCAGCCTTGGTATGAAATAGTTCTAAATGGTTAGTCTTCAAACATATTCTAAAGCATACTTTGATACCTTCCCCCCCCCCCGCCAACCTACTAGAGGTTGAAAAACAAAGCACTAAAAGGGCATGGCATTGTGCTAATTTATCATAGCTAGCGGTCAGTGTTGAGTGCTCCCACAAACTGGAAAGCGAGAGATGGACTATGAAAGATTTCTCCTGTTACAGGGACCTCTGGAAGAGTGAGCCAGACAACTCCTCCTTGCCCGCTGTTCCAGGGACTGGGCAAGCACTGGAAACAATCTACCTTGAAATTAGTGTATCAGGCCTCAGCTCGGAAAGGGGGCTTTCCACTTAAGTACTTTTGTGGTCCAGAGCTTTGGTTTTCTGTTTATTTTGTGGCTACAATACTACAGGGAGGAGGTTGGAGTGTCTCAGAGAACATACACATCCAGATAATATCCAGTTCCAGCAAATGTCTCACTGTGGCTCTGCTGTTCTGTATTTCCATCTTGTGCAGTATTGCACAAATCTGAATCCAGAGTACTCTTGTGGTAAGGCAGGGGTTTAGGATGTAGAACTCGCTCATCCAAAACATTCACTTGGATGTCACGTAGGCAAAAAGCAACTACAGATTCACAGGGGACTTGAACAAATAAGGCCAGAGTGACTGTACGACAGGGAGGCAAAAATCATACTTTGCTGAAGCTGGTTCAAATTCAGGAGCTCACTTCTGTTCTCCCCTAATTTTTATCCTGTCTCAATACAAAAATTTATAGGGAGATACTGTGATGAATTGGGCTGTATCAGTTTTAAAATGCTGTGAATCATCTAAGCATAAGAGACAGCTGGAATAATTCGATCTGCAAGCTGTAGTCGGTAGATTTGATAATGCTTACTACAATCATTTTTTAAGGCAATTAAAAAGGCTGCTAGAACCAGCCTGATTAAGCTGCTTTTCTAATTGCTTCTCTGTTCCTAAAATGTCCTTTTCAGGACTGTTTCTCTACAAGCAAGCTGGTTGCAGTGTGTCTTTGAAACAGTCAGACTGCTCATCACCATTATCCCCACTGCCAGTTTGGTCCATTGATGGTCACAGCAGTAATGATGCTGCACCTACATTCTCTTGCATAAATGTTTTTGTTCTGTCCTTTATCTCCCATCAGTCAGCCAACTTGGACTCGTCTCACACAATCTGTTTTGAGACACAAGTAATCACTGTTTGGCTTTAGCATCAGTATGGTATATCATGTTCTAATTTTATTATTCTGTCCCAGATCTCGTTGCTAAATACAGCAATATCTTGGAATTACATTCTTGTAGTCAGCTGTAATAAAACTGCAGATGGAACATATTTATTCAGATGTTGTGTGGTCTATCTTGGATAGGACAAAAGAAGCAAAATTTTAGAAACTTTATTGGAAGCAGTAAGGGATAACTTACTGAAGAGTTCATATACTGTGTTATGGGTGAGTTAAAGAAAACACACTGCCTGGTGCATCCTCAGTCTTTAACAGCTGCTAGATGATTTGCTAGATTTTTTTTTTTAATAAATTGAGGGAGAGGAGAAAAAAATAGTCTTTCCCTTCAGGAATCTAGGGGTTAGGTCTGTTAATGTTGTTTGCCTGTTAGAGCCAGAGAGAAATGTTAGCATGTCTCTTTACAGCTCTTTTGGGAGTAGAAGTTGAAAATAACTTTGCTGTAGCTACTACGCTAGGTCTCCTTTTTACATGGTCATCTTGGAGTCTTAAACGTTTCATTGTACCCAGAATCTCCTGTGAAGGAGCGAAGATCTCTTCCTGAAGCACTAAGGGACAGAAAAGACCTCATGGCCTGGCAGCTGTCAGATGCTTCCTAGCACCATTTATACTTTCAGGAGGTTGCCAGATGTCATTGTACGTTATAATCTGAGGCAAATGTAAGTCTACCCAACTGCTTAGAGCTCGTCAGAGAAAAGCCGACAGGTACTGTCCTTTCCCTAAGAGAAGGCAGCAGGGAGGCTTCTGGAACGTTGCAAAAAGAGGTTTGGTCCCAGGGCATTTGAAGGACTGTGGGACTTCTTGGAACAGGAAGAAAGCTTGCTTTATCCCAGACTATTCATTCGACTCTGTTTTACATATGATTTTTCTAACCAAGCGCAGTAGCCTCACCTTGCTGCCCTACACAAGGTGGTCAGTGATGGATTCTCTTGGCCAGTGGCAGAAGTGCAGTGGAATGGGTGGTGGGGTAAGGAGACCTGCAAATGCCAGGGGAAGGTGCCGGCCTCAGCAGCTGCGCTCCGGCCTTGGGAATAACCTGGTCAGCACTGGGAGACATGAGTCTGAGCCTATGAATTCACAGGGGAAATCGTTTTATGTGAACCTTTACAGTGGATTATTCAATTTCAGCAATAACTTCATGAGAACAGATACTTTGGTCTTTGTGAGCACAACCGCAATTAAAATGAGGCTTTATAGCTGCAAATAACAGCTAAATTAGCCTGCTTTAACCAGAACATACCATTCAATATTGTGATTTGTACTTAGGCACTCTCTTTTTCGAATGATGTATTCCCTGCCTTTGCTTAAAACTTTTTGATCAATGTCTCTGAAGGTAGGGCATGTGTTGTAAGAAGGAACTAATAAGGCATTGGTGTGTTTGCGGAGGTAACTGCAGTTAGCTGTATAGCTAGGCTCATCTAGCAGAGTTAGGCGCATACCTAATTCATAATCTGGTAAGAGTGCTGTTGAAATCGAGCAGAAGCATTCATACTGTGTAAAATTAAATGACTAAAACTTTTACAAGGTGAGGTCCTTTAGCAACTAGAAAATTTCAAAGGAACATCCTTGCTTGTTGAAATATTACCCCAAAATTTGTAAGTTGTTGTTGTTGAATTTTTCATAATAGAAAAAAATATTAAAGAAAATGACAGTAAAAAAATCAAGTATTTTGCTTCTGTGCCATACCTAATTAAGCTAGCCCAAGAAAACTCTATTACCTCTTAAGTAGTATTTTTAAGTTTTCAGCAGGGCAAGAGTATTAATAAGCGAGTTCTTGCCGCCTGTCACCTGTTCTTTATGATACTTAAAATCAAAGAGAATATCCAACTGATGAAGCACATCTGTTATGTTGCTCAACAGAGCTACAGTAGTCAATGGGAAACAGGATTTGATTCAAAATACAGTAAGACTATCAGAAGCCAAATATTCAATGAGAGTTACATTATGTATACTATAAAGAGAAATTGTGCTCTGAAGCTGTTCTGAGAGGCTGGGTCTCAAGATGTTGCTGCTATATGCTGGAGCAGAACCAGAATTGTAGATAAGGTCATCAGCCTTGGGGAATGCACTCCTTAGATGCTGTTTCTGACACCAAATTACAATTTGCTATGTAAGTGGAAGTGACATTGATGGAAAAGCAGCTGATTGTAAAGAAATGCTGCAAATGACAGCCATGGCCTGTGGTATTCGATGAAACGTTTCCTCTTGAACTATTTATTCTTAACAGGCAAATATGCCTGTTATATTTCAAGTTCAGAAAACTAGATTTGCAGCATGTAAAATATTTATTCCACATAGCACACAAGTCAAACTAAGAAGTTGCCAAACATCTCTGATTAAACAAGTATTTTGATAAAACAGTAAGGAAAAATAGCCCACTGGTAGTAGCAGACATGTTCTACCTAGAACTGGAGAAGCAGAGATCAGCAAGGAGTAATGCCAGCTACATCCACCGGCAATAAAAATTGACCTCCTCCTTGATTCAGCCTTACAAACTGTACCTTGCCAGTGCAGTTGCCCAGCAAGTGTGTGGCACCTGTTCAGCTCAGCATCCTGACTTTAGCACACTTGGGGCACCCCCAGCTTTCAGGTTCTGGACCTGTATTGACAGCATCTCACATCCCAGTTCTCCTGTGTTCAGTGCTGTCAAATCATCTCCCAGCTGTCAGATCCTTGCTCGAAATTTTCAGTTGTCTACAATGACAGCTTCTACAGCCTCTTCAGCTCTCCTATCAGCTTGATTCCAGTGCTCTCTGGCACTAAAGCTAGCTGTGGCAGTTCTCAGATTTCAGTACTAATTCCCCAAACTGTAGTGTCTATACCTGAAGCTTTTTTTTTTCCCCCTCTTTTTTTTCTCCCCCTTACAAATTAATGCAAGAATGACACAGATTTTAATACTGAGAGATTTGGTCTAAATCTGTTGCCACTTACTTGCATCTCTGGAACAAGTTCCTTCTTCCTCTAGCAGAAGATAAAGGAGAGCCAGTGGAAATTAACTGGATTCCACGAGATAGAGCATGACCCCTCTGAGGTGTGGGAATTCCTCCGCTGGTCATGGGAAACAGGAATAAGCATTCCTTTCACCCCCCTGCCCCCCAATACGAATAAGGGCTCCAGTTCCCTGTGGGGGACGGTACAGCTGCTGACAGACAGGTGAGTCAGATGGTGCAAGGATGCACTCTGAGCCAAACTCTGCAAACAAGGTGGGGCAATGACACAGATCTGCTCTGAAGCTTTGAAGAGATTGAACTCCACTTCAGAGCAGTTAGCCTAACAGTAGCTGATTCTGCATAGGTGTGCTTTCCACAACTCTGAGGGTACCAGCTCACAGATTTTTGAATACTTTGAATAGGTGCTCTGAGGGGTGTGCTAAGCTCAATCTCCATGTATCCTGAAGATGAGTTCAAGGGTCCTGAGATAAAAGCTAAATGTCCCCACATCTTAAGAATCCTGCTCTAACCAGACAACTTCAGAGAAGTTTGCTGATCAAATATTTTGTTTCCATTTTCTTTTTCAGATCTCCTCACATCTCTTCATAAATTCTTTGCTTCCAGTTGTTCATATCTGATCTCCACACTTTGAATTTATTTTTTTTTACAGTCTGGAAAGACTCTATTTTACATCAGTAAAGGAACAAGAGAACTCTTCTGTATTTGTTGTAAACTAAAGGAAGGTCAAGGTGGCAGGGGCTCTGAAACCAGCTCCTTATCTGTGTCAGAGAGTGGATATGTGGGGATCTGTATTGCTAGTGCAGTGTGCGCTGTCACTGTGGTGTTGATTGACAGCTAACTTACAGCATACAGGGCTGTCAAGTCAGCCTCTTCCCAAACCGTGAATTTGCACATAAAAGGGATGCTCAAAGAAACAAAACTTCCTGAGGAGAATGCTCCTATTGGTTCCTAGAAAAGAGATTAATTTGACTAGCTTGCTCTAATCATGGGATTTTCACGGTTGCTAGGGGCCATATGGACCTCTCACTGCAAGAAGCAAAAGAATGGGTACTGTCTCAATTCAAAACCTAGTGCACTTTCATGGTCATTTTAGATGGATAGCTTTATCAATCACCTACAGAACGGCACTCAGTGATGGATAGTCACCTGTGCTCACCAAGCACAGTGGGGAAAAAAGTGCTGGCAGAGGCAGTGGGTACCTGAGCCTGACTCAGCCAGTGATCCTTCCTCCCCAAGATGTTGCCCTGTCATTCCTGGTCAGAGGCACAATGCAGGAACCAGAACCATTCCTGGTCTTCCCTCTGGCAGCTTACAGCTGTGGGCTTAAAAAGCAGTCGAAAAAAACTCTGAGAAAGAAAAGGGATGGAGCAGAGACATCAAATTAAAACCCAGCCATGGAGCACAGCAGTTTTGGAAGGCTTTAATGAGGAATCCTGCAAAGGCAGGGACATCACTTCATTACCAGCAATGTCTCATTACAGCATGGGTGAACAGTGTCTGTCCTCAGCCAAACCCAGCCGCGAGGAGTGCCTCTGCATGGCTCTGCCTGGTCACTTGGACGCAATGGAGCAGGGGAAGCTCTGCTTGTCCTCCTTTTCCTTAATGGCCCCTTAACTCTCTCCACCCTGCTGTGCTTCCCCTAGCCTGCACTGCTTCGGACCAGAATCAATGGCTTTTTCTTGGGAGAAATTGTAGTGTGAGTGGTGTTGTATTTGGGGGGGGGGGGGGGGGGGACTGAGGTGTGGAGCAGTGAAGAGGCTGGGAATGGGTCTGTGACAGCCAGGAAAGGAACCCAGGAGATGCCAGGCCCGCTGTACCCCAGCTGCTGGAGGGGAGCGTGCTCTCCTCTTCCTCATCCTGGCTCCCTCGCTCCCCCCGTCCCATCCCCTCC
>NW_009637166.1:51162-78810 GCF_000690535.1 Cariama cristata | reverse complement strand
CGGACCCCTGAGTTCGGGAGGTGGGAGGCCCTCAGCGTGAGGACTGCGGGCAGGGGAGGCCGTGCTGTTGTTAAAAATAGGTATAAAGGAAGTTTTTATTTGTAACGAAACCCTTCAGAGGGAGGGGCTCTGGCTCTGGGTGTGCCCCAGGAGACTTGGTTAGGTTTTAGGTGTCCTGGCCCCTCAGGATTGATTTCTATTGTTTGAGGGGCTGCTGAGGGTAATGAGACCTCACGTAGTGTGTGTTAGCAGCAGATTCTTCTGCCGGGCTACCCTTTAGAAAATTAAAAAGACTTGTTTCAGAGTTTGGGCAGCAAGTGTGCGTCTTCATGACTGGGAAACTAGAGTTTTTAATAACTTGGGGAGTAAAGACACCAAGGTTCCCGCTCTGGCACAATGCTAGTACCAGATGCATCTAAAAACTGCAGAGTTGAGGCACCTGTGGTAGCAAACGCACGTAGGAGCGGCAGACTCAAGGCAGCTGTGGTACCAGATCCACCTAAGAACAGCAGAATCGAGGAGCTGGCAGACACTGAAGTGTTGAATCCTCGAGATTTTGTGCGCATTCAGGCTTTGCCTGGCTTTGCTCAAAAGGAAGGAAAGGTCTTGGCTAGAAGCAAAACAATTTACCGAAGCAGTGAACCTCCAAGAGAACAAGTGTTCTGGGAAAACTACCGTAGGAGGCAAGAGCAATTCACTCAGGGACTCTTCACCCCCACTGGGAAGCCTTATCAGGAGCTTGGAGAGATTCTCTACACAGACCCGAAGAAACTCACCCTCTACTCTTTGGGGCAGCTTGCAGAGGTAGGCCTGGCTTTCCTAGTTCCACTCTAAATAGAAAACCAGGGAGACTTTTCTTATAAGTAAATTGCAAGCCCCTGTTTCCAGGAACAGGAATAGTTATTTCTGTTTAAAGAAATGTTTGAAACAATATTCCATGCCTTCCTGTGAATAATCACAATCTGATATAATATTTGGTGATGGTACAGAGCATTTATAAATAAAACAGAACTGTTTTGATCTGTATGTTGTGATTTGGGAACTGGCTTTTGAAGCTGGTCTGTAAAGGTTTTAATGAGAGCGCTTAAAATGGAGCGGAGGCAATAGCAGGCTAATGAATGGAAAGGAAAACATGAGATAATGAGAATGTACTTAAGGCAAAATACTCAGGGAAAGGCAACAAGTCTTGAAAATGCAAGGAGAGGAATCATACTGAGGGCATGAGGGTAAAGGATGAGTTAAAAAGCAAGAATGATAAATGGTGGCAGTTGAGGGGTGGGTAAAAAGCTCAAAAGTTGAGCATAAGAATGGTATAAAAAGTAAAGTGTTCATAATACAAGTTGCGTAAGTAGGGATAGCTTTGGAGGTAGGGGATTAATTATTTTGTATTTTACTTTGTGTCTGTATTTGGGTTTCAGTAAGGTGTAAAGGAATTAGCCAGGAGTGTCTGTAAGCATTTGATTGATTGTGTGGTTATTATTGCCTGGTCTCCTTAGTGCTGCGTACCCACTAACTTCATGGGTCTTGGACTGTCTCAAGCTGCTTTTAAGTCAAGCTTGAATCATTAAACCACAGGGACAAGAACTTTGTCACCAATGCTTGAGATGAGCTTACAGTGTTCTGCCATTTGTTTTCTTTTCCTCAATGCTGTTGGCTCACACCAGGAAATCTGAAAGTCTCTGACTTTTCTGTGCTGTTTTGTGCAGAGCGCAGTTTGTCTTGTGGAAACCGAGTGAAGTCTCTCCAGCCTGTCTGTAACATCAGTCTCATGACTTTGAACCTATGCCTTGCTGTGTGCTTTCTAATGGCATGCCCAAGGGATGGTCTCTGACAGCTGCAGCAGAAGCAGTGTGGTTATTATTCAGGGTAGGCAGAAAAGATTCTGTCTGCCCACTACTTAATTTTCTGCTCTGATTGTGTGTGTTGCATTTGGAGCTTAAAGTTTTAGAACAAGTGTTTTAAGCTCTAAATAGACAATGGGTGGCATTCACTTTATTTTACATACTACCTAAAGCAGCATCTTGCTGGCTGTCTTCATTCAGAGGCTTGTTTCTGCAAATTAGTCAACATCCAGCAAGTATTGCTAGTGTTCTTGTTTCAGCCCTGAACTTCTAAAACGTCTTTCCTTCTGAATATTAGAAGTTGCTTTAAAGATTTTTCAAATGCAGATATACTCTTATTTAAAATTCTGATAATCCTGAAAGTATTGGTTAATTTGTGATGGTGGTGGTTGTTCTGGTACTGAAAAATGATGTCAGGATTTGATCCTTAAGGGTGCTCTGAAACCCCGTTGGAACTCAGCTACTTAACTTGACCAAATAAAAAGTATGCATTTTATACAGAAAAGAAACTATACGTGGGTCACGAAATGTGTGGTTGTGGCTTATGCTTTAGATTCATGAAGCTATTGGAGGGGATGTAGTCACGCCTGCTGTTCCTTTTTGTCGAGAGCATGGCTAAAAGCACTACATAGTCTTGAAAAATCTCAGACTAACCATTTTTCTCTTCCCCTTTTCCTAAAAGGTAATGGTTACTAAGTTGAAAGACTGGAAAAAAAAAAAAAACAACACAACTTTCCTGGCAATTAATCTGTCCTGCCCTCTAATTCCCTCTATCACCACAAACTGGGGAGGACCCAGGGATTTCATACTGCTCACACACCAAGTCTGTTTAAGCTGCCAGTGTGCTCTGCAGAAATCTATGTATGCATTTTTCAGAGATACTAGAACAGAAATGTATTTCTGTAGCCTAATTCTAAGGATACTTTATATTGCCTGTATTTTTGCCTTGTATGTTTTATTTACCCCATTCCCACCCACACCTAGCAGTCCCCATAATATTTTGAATAACTGAGAAGATTGTAGATACTAGATATGTCTAATTATAGGTGTCTGAGAGCATAGCATTCCTGGTAGTAAAGATCATGATCTCCGATTAATGCATTTGCACTCATCTCTGCCTTCTGAGTCAGCGTTTTGTTCAGCCACAAGTACAGCTGATGATTTGCAATGATGAATGACAGTAAAATTTGTAAACAACAAGATGATAAAAGCCCTGTGAATTCAACAGACTTGAGTGTGCTAATATCTGCTGGCAAATGGTGCTTTCTAAACTGATATTATTTTGAAAAAATAGGTTTTTAAGAGCTAAAAACATTTGAGAAGTATGGTGGGATGGCCATACAAAGTGATGGAGCATAGGATATTATTCGTAATAGTTGCATGTTTAGGATGCCTTTTTATATACTTCATGGCAACAAATGTATTCAGAAAAGCTGTATGTTCATGGATGCTTTTTGTCTCTTTATTAAGTAAATTAGGTATCTGAAAACGTAGAGCTTGATATTTGAATGTTCTCACTGTTGCACTGGAAACTCTGCTGTTCTGTAGTCACACAGAGAATGTGGTATCTGTCTTACAGTGAAAACACCAAGTAAAGCTGGGCCGATGCAGGGGAAGAATTGCATTCCACTGCAACCCACTGGAACAAAATAAACGCTGTCCAAACCACTAGCAACACCAGCAAGGGATGGGGGAAGCTCAGGAAGTGCAGCATTTGTATTTAAAAAAGCAACCAAACAACAAACCTTGCCCAAACCCCACCAAAAAAACCCTAACCAACCAAAAAAAACCCCAACCATAACACAGCTACCCAGCCTGTACAGTACTATCCAAGCGTAATTGAGTGGCCAGCTTTCACAATGATGTGGATTTTGTGACCCTTATGGCTTTAGGTTGCCAGTTACCTCAACTTTTATCCCCAGTAGTCTCTCAGTGTTTTCAGATGTGCTTTGTATGTGGTGGCTTCCTACATGTGCTATCTGCTCCTTGCCATTGTCTTTACTAGAAGAATCCTGATAAGTTGTACAGGCTGTGTATTTTAACTGGAGCAGCTACACCAAGCATCTTCCCAATGGATTTCAGGTTCTCGCCTTTTCAAAACTTGCTGGGGGTGGGGGAGCAGACTCCCTGTGGGGCTGCCTGGTTCTGCATTGTGTTAATATCTGTTCATACCCATACCACGAGATACAGACCTTGAGCTTCCATTACAGATAACTGGAAATTCCTTTGTTCGGTTTGAGGTTTTTTCCTCTCTCTCTTAAAGGTCGGGTGCGCATTGCAGACAGCACTGATTCTTTGAAAGTCAAAGAATGTAGCTATCCTGACAGTATTTTTTATTTCCTAAGTGTTCAGAGCAATGTGTTAAAGGTCTCTTTCTTATTCCTTAATGTAACAGTGCATGGTTACATTAGTCACCTTTTATCATTTTTATATAGCTTCTTTCCCTTAATCGCTTAATTCATTTGCAAAACCTCTGACGTGGATTGTTGACTTCTTACATGAAAGAAAGGTGGCCTTTCTGACCAAGCCCCAAAAAACAATCCAAGTCCACAAAATCTTGAGTATTATTAGTGTCAAAGCCTGCTCTGTACTTGTCATAAAATTCTGTTCTGTAGTTCTGTGCTTTGGGTAAATAGGTCACTAGATAAGATTGACAGCAGCATCAGCAATGAAGGGTTTTAACCTCGAAACTGGAGAAGAAAACGGAGCAATTTCTTTCAAGGGAAATTACACTGATGTTATTTGGAATTGCTGCAGTTAAAGATCTGTCAGGGTTTCCAGTTTAAAACCAGAAGACTAAAAACATGTATTTCAAGGCAGAACTTGTAATGCAAAGAACCTTTTTCCTGCCAGATCTCTGATGCAAACGTCAGTCGTAATTCCTTATTGCTCTGGGAAGAGCAGGAAAACACTAGTGATGGGTTGTCTTCCTACTATCTCCAAAATGGAAAAACTGGTGAGGCCAGACCACACTGGTGTGGTGACATTCCTAAAGCTTTCTAAATTGAGTAACCAGCATATGATCATTGATCAACCCTTGTCTCACACCTGCATCTAGAAGTCCTATGCCTAAGTCATTTTTTTACAAAAAAACCCCACAAAAACAAACGACTTTTATTATAGATTTAAAAGAGGCTTTAGAAATGCCTTGGAACTTCCTGTTTGAAGAACGTGAGATTGCAACAAAATCCTAGTGAGAAAGAGGATAGGACAGTATTTCTTTCCATTAACTACTCAACTGTCTTTGAAAGTGAAAAGTTACAAAATAGTAATACTTTCTGCAGTATTTTTTTCTGTGTTAGCTATATGAGGTAGAATATAAGGGTGAGTTATCACTGGGATGGCTGTTACTCGGAAGTGCCAAAGCATTGATGGAGGTGTTCAGATTCAAATGTCTCTGGGAGTATTTTGGTAGATTGTTGGCTGGTGAAATTGGACCCTTCCACATCTTTCTGCTGCTTGCTAGAAGTGGTCTCAAAGTCTTTTTTGGTAAACACTTGAGTATCTCTTTAACAATTTAAAAAATGCGTATTGGCAGCATGAAAGTGAGAATTTTGAGATGTGCTTTGTTTACAAGGGTTAATTCGTATTTGATTTAAGGTTGCTGGGTTTTTTTTCCTGTTTGTACCATTTTGCCAGGCTTGTCATCACAGCCTGTCAGCTGAGGAATTACAATGCTTCTACGGGCTGGTGTTTTGGACAGAATGAAGGGAACAAGCAAGAAAAAGGGAGGATATAGAAGAGATTGTAGCAATGAGAGTCATGCTTTCAGCTTCCCCAGCGATCCAACTTTATCTTGCTTGTCCTTGTGCATTTCTGATGAAAAATTGGGAATGAAGATGAGAAACACAATGTTATGCTCAAGTTATTTTTCTTTAAGCTATGACCACAGTACATGCCCCCCATATGAAAATCGGTGTGAAAACCAAAAGCATCTGCAGAACCAGATTTGTCTGTACCTTTCCATTGCAATAGCTATATAGATTGTGTCATGGCTTGCATCATCTTGGTTATCTGTTGCAGATCATGAACAAAATAAATTTGAGTGCAACACAGTTAACATGGGAAACTTCTGTCAAGAAGTTCCTTTTTGCTTCAGTGCAACACAGTTAACATGGGAAACTTCTAACTGTCAAGAAATTCCTTTTTGCTTGTTCTTGCTTTCTAAAGCCACAACAGTTTACAGCTGGCCATAAGCCTACATGCTAGAAATCTTCCAGGACAGAAGAGAAAGAAAGAGGTTCTGGAAGAAAAGTCCTTTATCGATTGATTACAGTTTATCACGTTGCTATTGCCAAAACATATTAATGATGTTAAGTACAGAGCATGTAAAACAAAAAGCAGATGCAAGCACAGTGACACCGTGATCACAATTTCAGAGTTCATAGTGTCATATCATAAGAAGGATTCTACTGCTTGTTAGGGAAATGAAAGGGTGCATCGTTTTATGCATTTGAGAGCCCTGGCTGAATGTACGTTAAGGAAAGTCTGAAAGACACTGTCATCAGTGTGCGATGCTTCCGTTTGAAAGCCTGCCGTACAATGGGTATACAGGTATGCCTGACTTCGGTTTCCATGGAGATTTCTTGTACCTAATCAGTATAGGTGGATTTTGCAGATAGTTTTTCTTTGGCTTACCTTCTCTAGCCTCCTTTTCTTGTTTTTAATAGGTAAAAGGGTGTTGTGGGTTTTTTTGTTTGGGTTCCCCCTCCCCCTTTGGTGTTAACCAGATACAACTGCTAAGGTGTGTGGTTTTTTTTTCTTCTTTCTGCAGTGAACGTACAGGGAAGTAGCTGTTCTGTTCAGCGTGTGAGGGGAACTAACTGTGGGTGTTATACCAACGGCTTTTCCTCCAAGCTCCATAACCTCTGTTGGTAACTTAGGTGTGCAAGCTCTCAGCATGGTCATCATCAGTCAGGACAGAATTTGTGCACATTATCCGTCTGAGGTGATGTTTTTGCTTCACTTACCATGGTGAAAGCTGATGCACGCTTCCAGCTTTCACCAGGGTCACTGCTAGCAACAAGCAAGTGGAACTCTGGTTGTACACGTTTTATGGATAATGTTGATTTCCAGTAAACAGAACTATCTTCTGTAGCCTTTACTTAGCAAGCATAACACTACACTACTTTTCGTGTTTAAAAATAGTAACAGATACATTTCTTGTTGCAGAAGACAAGCTCAGAAGTTGTTTGGAAATTAACAGCCTAATGGTATGCATCTCTCTCTCTCGTGACCCTTCTCGCTCATCCAAGGAGGCATTGACCCACCAGACATTTGCAATGTAATGATAATGTACCATTATATTGCTGCTTTTATGTACACATTATTAAATGTTAGTAAGCCTGAATGCGTAAGGTTTGAGGGCATATTAGAAAGTGGTGAATAAGCAGACTGTGGATAATTTGGCTATGGAATTATAGAAAAGGGTATAGCTTTAGGTATCTAGACTAGTGGTCTGGAGCGAGTTGGTTATGTGAGAGTGGTACTAAAAGGAAGAGTGGAATGAAAGACAAACAGAAGCTGTGAATGTAGGTATGACCTACATAGGAAATGGTGTCATCATAGACAGAACCGGAACAGAGCAAATTATATAAGAAGAAAAGTTCCATTTTACACGTATTTTATCAAATTTGGATGTACGACTAAATTGCAATAGTAGATAGTTTTCTGCCTCCTTCAACAAATGTTACATCAGATTAGGCTGTTAGAGACTGTGCACTGACTACTGTTGGGTTTATTATTTAAGCTCATTCCCCTTTGTTAGCCTGACCCATAGATATATTTCTTTTAACTTGGGTTCCATTTTTAAGAGCTCTTACTAAAAAGTTGAAAAATGTCAGTCACCATTTTTGAGGAAGTAAAATTCTTATTTGCACATATCCATGGACAAAATAGAAATATTACACCATATTGCAGTAATTCTAACAAGAGGATAACAGCATTGCCAACTATGTATTTGAGATTGTTTAACATGCATAGTGAAGCTGTTGTTGATGCAGAATTTCTGAATCTCATTTTTTATTCTTATCTGTGATCTACTCTGCCACTGTAGTCATGTGTCTGTTAGTCTTGACTATTTTAGAAGACCAGCAGTCCTTCAATGCTGAAGTACTTGGTTTTATTACTGTTAACCATAACACTTAAGCACTCGTGTACTGAGACTTTTGTTGAAATGTTTTTCTTCATGGCCTTGTGAGACTGACAATCGCTACCTTTCTTGTACCTTTGGAGAAAGTGACTTAGAAAAGTGAATTATATTAGCTAATTGCATATGGAAAGTATAAACCTGGTACTAGAGTGAAGAACTTTCTGATCCTCAGCTCTTGTTTTTTCCTGCAGGTGTTCTTGCTTTGTCTTTTAGAGTGTGAAACAAAAATGGTAATATAAATGAGACTGAGTGGTAGTTTTACTTTCTAACACGAATATTAAATGTTAGGTGGTAGTCCTGACCTGAGCCTAACTACGTGAAAATGTTATCTTCTATAAAAATAAAGGGTTTATGATTGCTAAATTAGTTTGACGTATCTCTGGAACAGCAGCTAACTGGTAAGGTCCACACAATCTCCATGCTATTAAGTTCAAAACAGTCTAATCAATTCCAAAAGTTCAATTTCTGTTCCTAACGGCTGCTTCCATAATGAATTAAAGGAAGCATATCAAATGTAATAATGCATTGTTATTAAGGTTTTAGTAAACTTGCCAAATGTCAGGCTGCTGGTACAGTCACGGTGCATTACACTTCTGTGATTACAGCTTGAGTTGTCATTATAGCGAATGGTATTGCTCACCTAGGTTTGGGAATTGATCATGCCTGGGGCAGGAGAGAAGTGCGTTACAAAGGTTACACTTTACAGCGAATATTCAAAACATTAGATTTTTATCAGGTTTAATGCCTGCTTCTCTTAAATAGTGCATCTAAATCTCTGTAGGTTACATAATGAAAGAAATAGAGTATTCCTTGTATTTGAGGAACCTGGCGCTCCCCTGGCTGCAGTGTGGCAGTTAAAAATTACTTTTGATAACTGAAAACATTTTGTGAAATGGCTATTTTTGGGACAGAATGGGAAAAAACATTTTGATATTTGACTAGAAGCGCAATGTAAGAAATAAACGGTTGTTACTGTTTATGGGTATGATCAGTTTAGAACTTGCACTGAACGGTAAGGTTAACACTCTTTGTAATTCACGGATGAGTTTCTCGTTCCTTTGTGTCACTCTGATAGCACAAAGGAATGTTAATGCTGATCTTACCAGACACTGGTGGATTTCTCTAATGTCGTGTTCAGTGGAGTTATGCCAGGAATGAATGTATGTGTACCAGAAATGTAAGGGAAAACTGAGCTCTTTGTATACGTGGGACTTAGAAACCTCTCTGTGTATGTGATCACTAGTAGGAAGCGGTAAGTATTTAATTAGGGGCAGGGGAACATGATCAATTGTGGGGATTTTTCTTTTTTCTCATGTGAATATAATCAGAACTGATGTAGAAATGCAGGACTAGATTTGTAGATAGGTTGGGTTGTGCTCGCTTCTAGGAAGGATATTCTATTTATAGATCAGTTTTACCCCAAATGATGTCAAAAGCACTTTGCAGGCTGAATGTAGAGGTTGTATCAGCCATCCCTGGTTGACTGTGGTCAACAGAGCAGAGCAATACTACCTGAGAGTTCAGGATAGAAAGTGATGAAGAGTAATGTGTCCAGTTGGAAAAGGAGAGGTGAGCTTGAGTGAGCAGACAGCAGTTTAAGCAAGTTGAGGTTTAGCCAGGACACCTTGTTAATTCCCCCCAAACACTGCATGGCAGAGGGGGAATTATCCTTCTGGTAAAGAAAGTAGCAGTTTCAGGGTAAGTTGATCTGAATGCAAGAACTTTGAAACCTGTTCTTAAATTGGAGTATTTCTTCATGCAGGCAAAGTGAATGAAAGTATTCTGCAGTGAGAGGGAAAAAGTGTAACAATTAAAGCTTGATTTTTGGCTTGCAGAGGGAAGAACCATTTCTGTAAAATCAGATCGGTGGCGTTTTACTTTCCTTGAGACTGCAGAATGATGTGTCTTAAATTGCAAGCAGTGGAAGGCAGCACTTCCCATGGCTAGAGTAGCTTCTCATTATTTATGAAATGCCTATAGAAAAAGTGTTGAATGCACAACAGCAAGGGGGGGGGGGACACACTGTAAGCAGGGAGAGAAGGACATAATGGAATGTCACTATGTTCCTTGTAGTATAATATGACCTTTCCATTAAATTAATGTTATGCTATTTGCACAGAAGGAGAGCTGAGCTAGAGAGTATTTTTAGGGGACAATAGTCAAGTTAATTAGGCAGCTATATAACTGTCACTCTTTAAGAGCTCAGAAGCAGGGTATGGGAAACAGAGGTATAATGTTATTTCGAATTCCATTCATTTTGAAAAAGGAGTTGCGTTGTGTTATTGGTGAAAACTAGGCTGTGACATTGGGGTATTGTAACCTGGACTGTAGCCTGGAACCTGGTTTTCTGGTGTATTAAGAGCGAGGTTTTAACTTAATTCCTCAATGACTTACTACTAAAAGGTTTATGTGTCCTCTCTGTTAATCTAACAGCTACAAAAGAGAGATTCCACAGTCCTTATTGGTGTGGAACACTCAGATATTCCACATGCCTGTTTATCCCCCTCAGTGGAGTGATCATGAAGTAAGGCACAGTTTTTTTCAAGTGAAACAGGGCAAGATTTTGGTCTGTGAGCATTTAAGTTCATACACATCTACAGAGTTTCATTTAAGGGTCAAAAGATGCTCCATAAAGCTGTTGTGTTCTATTTAAATTCGTGATTGCCCATTCATACACTGCATCTGTTACAAATCTTACCTTTTTAAGAATGACTTTGACTTTTTAGTAAGTTTCCTTACTCATAAAAGGCAAATTCTGGCTGTATTACATTGGGCTCCAGATAACAATCCGTATGTTTGAAATAAAGAGACTGCAAAGCTGTTAGGGTTATTTGTAATGTTTTCTCTGCTGCAATTAAAGTTAGGTCGCAGTAAATTACAGAACCCACTCAAGCCTCTGGTCAATCCTAGTCACTGTGAGTGTGCTCTACTGTGTCTTTGGCCTTAAGCTAAAGCCTGTGGCACTTCTAGGAGGGTGAAATCATGTCATTCTTCATCTGTTAGAGCAGTCCTTGGACTGTAGTACTTCAGTCTGAGATCTATTTACTTCAACAGTTTTGGCCGCAGCGCTTCATTTCTCTCCTGCAGGTACAAAAATGGTTCTCAGTGATCAGATAGCCTCATTTGTCTTTCATACTGAGGATCCTGATCTGTCCAGGTGGCATCATTTGGTCCCACTGTGTGTCACCATTTCTCTCTCAGTGCTTCAGGAACCCTGTGATTTTTTTTGAACCCTGTTCTGTCTGAGTTCATTCCTCCCCCTCTCCTCAGAGTCGTCATTTAACTGCTTGTATCTCTTGAATCTGTGAGCTCCTGGTTCAGGTAGAGGAGTCTTACAGCTTTATTAGATAACAACTGATCCTCATAGCTAATTGTTTGCCCTGCTGTTTGGGGAGCTATTTATTTTAAGAATAAATGAAGTTATCTCATAACTATGGCTTAAAAATAAAGGACAAACATTCTTTTTCACTGGAGAGTTAGTGGCAGAAAGTTTTAGACAGTTTTAGAATAAGACTTATACATATGGTTGAATACCCCCATGACTAGACTGATACCTTGTGTATTTGTGGTAGTCTGACCCCAACTGCCAGGTGCTACTGGTCATCTTGATCTGTGGTCTGCAAATCAACTGTGTTGGATATGCCAGAGAGGCTGTGACACAATGCTGCAGGTAGTGAATATTATCTTGTGGAGCCTACATGCGAAACATTCCCCACTAAAAATCACACACGAGAGCCCAGCAGCAAAATTCCCCTCCTGTCGCATAAGCTACTGCCAGACACGTGCCCGAGTACAGGGGAATAGGAAATTAGGAAATAGTAATGGTCTGGAAGTCTGGTCGTTGGTAACTGTTAGGACTAGTACTTTCTTGCAGGGGTAAGGGTATTGACAGGTTCATTGGCTGGCTGGTGAAGAATGGTGTGAGTGCTATCAGTTCAGTGGTCAAGTGTGACAACCTTAAGCCAGAACATAGTGGCCATTTGCTAATGACAAAGATTTTTGCCCAGAACGGACTGAAATAGATGGATATTGATCCATCTGCAGCATAATGACAGCGTAACAGTAGGACTGCATTTAAAGAGAGTTTATGTTCCCTTCCTAAATGTTTTCTAAAGCTGATATTTACTGCTCTATTTAGTGTTGATCAGTTATGCCAGAGCTGGAAATATTTGACTTTCATACAGTGCGTTTATTACACTGACGAAATAATTGAAAATCTATAACAATTGTCTTGTAATTAAAACCCACTCAAACATACTCTAGTCCAATTCCATTGTGATGGTTTTAAAAACTTGAAACTGATCTCCCTCTAGTTCTGAACCTGTTTCCCAGAGTGGGCAGATTGTTCAAATAAAGGATCTCTCCAGTTGTACAAAGGAAGCCTTTTCTCTAAGGAAGCTTCTCAAATACATAGGACCAGCACAGCATTGGCTTTTAGAGCATATGGTTAAAACATTCGGTCCTTTATGCTGCTTTACATTGTTGATACTTTAGGGTTAAGTATTTGTGCACTGAAGAAATTGAAAGCCTTTGCACGATAACACAAACACATTTAACTTTTCTGTTAACACCTGCAGCAGGTGGTAGGTTATCTACAGATATGTACCACACACTGCTCAATTTTTTTTTAATTAGGTTACCATGAAATGTTAGAAATTAATTCCTGGAGTCAGTGTCAGCTAAACTGACAGTGGATCAAAGCTGTGAGACAAATTGCTCATTACAGTTCAGGGAGCTGACTCCTCTGTGCAGACAGCTGTACCATCGCTGGAGGGTTCTCGGGCACTTCACCCGCAAGCTCTGCCTCAACAAATGCTGCCATTGTTGGTGAAGCTTATAGGTGGATTTCTGTAAAATAAGCTCATTTAAAACTCCCATCAGAGTCATTGCTATGTCTTGGAATTGTTATTTGTTTGGTTGGGTTTGTTTCTTGTCACCCTGTTTAGAGCTTGTGTCACTATGCAACAGCCTGAACTATAAACAATGATGTTAATCCATGAAAAATGAGAAGTTAAACCTTGGCAGGATCCTAGTGATCCCTATCTAGGTTCATGAGAGGAAAGCTTTATTTTTATTCTTTTTCTGACTTTTTCTAAAAGCTCAGCAACACAGAATCCATTCAAATTTACTGTCTGACAGTCAGAAATCACTCTTGCCGACAGTGAGCTCACTTCATCTTTTAGTGAAAGCAGATGAAAACATTAAAAAAAAAACCAAAACAAACCACAAACAACAAACCTTTTCCAGACAGTCGCTTTAGTATTTCCATTAGCTCATCAGAAATGTTCGAATTCTTCCCTTTTAAGAAAGCCATTTTTGGTAAAATATTGTGTGTCTAAGTGTTTTTTCCTTCAGGTATTTCACTTTCAGCTGTTCTCCTAAACTAGTATTAACTTATATTATCTATGTAAGATCTGAATTGGTGCATGGCAATAATTGGTGAGTCGGAGCAAGTTAGCTGTGTAAGATAGAGGCTTTGGAGTAAAGCTTTCCAGCACCTATGGGTCGTAACAGCAGATTGATTGAATGTAAGGCTTTGTGCTGTTTTGCTCTGAGGTCAGCTGGAAGACACTATTGCTTGAAAACAGTGATTTAATGGCAGTATGACATACAGCCTTAAAACTAATGGAATACGAAATAGGAAATCAAAACAAAGACAGTGCTTAAGGAGAATGGGCCACAGATGCAAGGCAGTCTGTGTGTGCAGCTGGCACAGCTATCACAAAATGCTTCTGAAAATAGCTGTCCTTCGGAAAGTCAAGTTTTGGCAGTTTAGCTGTGGCTTGTTCCCTTATTTGTGTCACATGTTAGCAGTTTGGACTGAATTTCTTTTACAACAATGTAGAGTAGTTCCTAAATAGTAATACTTTAAGTCACGGACAAAACGGTATAGGGCTTTATTTGCAAATAACCCGGTCAAATCGATGCCAGAATGCTAACTCAATCTGATGATCCAGCCTACACTGGGTACAAGCATGGGGGGGGGGGTGTGTGTGCATCCTTAAGTTTTAGTATATTTTACAAACAGATAATAAAGAGAGGGCCTTTTTAGTTCGGTGTGTTACATATAAAACCTATGCAGAGCTGTTTGCTAGGACCTTGGTATAGATACAAAGGGTGCTTTGAACTTTGTCTCTGGATTAAACGATACTCTGTAATCTTGCATAAAACATAGCCACTAAGACCCTTTTTTTGACGTGTTCATCTGTTTCATGTTTATTATGGATGAAGTTGGTGCCAGCCAGTCTGTGGATATACATTCATTCCGCTGTTGCAGTATGGACCGTATTCATCCCTGTCAAAATATGGATTCAGCTAGCTTCTTTATTGCAGCAGAGAATTTGACCCTTTGACAAAAATATGCTTGAGTGAAATTAAACAGTGATTCAGAATTTGTTTATCTTTTTGTTTGTAAACTCTGTATTGTCAGTTTACCTGGGGAGAATGTGCATTTATATAGCAACCATTATATACTCTTTGTTTATTCTGTATAAAGTGATGTTGGAAAAAAATTAAAGAAATATTTAAGCATTTTAATAATATTTGTCTTCAACTCACCTCCAAAAATGCATGTTTGTTTTAGGGAAGCAACAGGAGTAACTGGCTGGAAAAATAACAATGGAACTGTCAGACCGATATTGTGACGTGCATGTGGTAAAAAAAATGACTTTTTTAGGGCTGGCAGATGCACTCTGTTCATTTTACAGGTCATTAAATTTCTCATTATACAAACTCAGTCATCTGAGTTTTTAAAATATGATTTAGAATATCTGAAAGATTAGACAGTGTGCAAGATAAATGTAGAAGTTTAAATTTTGAAAGACAAAACATAATTTGAAAAAATGATGGATAAATTCCATAATGATCCTACTATATTATATCCTATATATTATTCTCATTGTCTAGCTACTGCATATGGAAGATTATGTTCTGACCTTAGGTATATCACTGCATGCAGAGAAACACCAAACAAAATTTGGTATTTGCCAGTCTGCTTAGAGATTCTGATTAATCTGTCTTAGAGGAGAGAATCTGTAGCAGTATTTTGTGCATTAGGATATTATGTATCTCAATGCAGCTAGAAAACTCTGCATCCTTTTAAAAATGCTTTAAAATGCCGTGATGATGGAAGAGAATTATTGTCACTAAACTTCTCTAACATTTCTTTGCAGAAAGTTGTTTTTCCTAATCACCAAGTCTTAGCTGTCTTTGGAAAAAAACTTCTTCCCTTCCTCCCCACTTCCTGAACTGGATGTAATATTTGTTTGCCAAAAGCTCGAGATCTATAGATAACAGCTACCACTTTGGAAAAAAGTGGTTAGTTTTGATAACTATTTGGTCTGCATAATAATTCATTTAGATATCTTACTTGAAAAGCAATCTGTTAGCACAGCTCTCCTCCACACAAGTTTTCTTACGAAAGCCGTAGATGGGAGGAAGTGATGTTTAATCAGCTGAGCTTTCTATTAGTGTTGCCTTTCCATTATTTTCTTCCACAGAAACATGAGTCACTGTGATCCCAGAATAATTTAGAATGCCACTAGTGAGCTGGGAAGATACAAGTGAAACAATTGCTCTAATAAGTTCAGGCTTCTTACATTCAACATTTTCTTCTCCAATCGCAATACCGCTGTCCAGCCTTTCCAACACCTTCAGGCTTCTGTTACGTGAGGCTTAGACACTACTCAGCAAAAAACAGAGCTATGATACAGAACACATTAGCTTAAGCGTTTTTCCTAAGCCTAGGACACTGCTGTTTCACAAGAATGTGTCATAGTCCCACGGCTAATTCTAGACTATCCATGTGGATTGTCCAGAAATTAGATTCTTGACATATCCCTAAGGCTTCTCAGACCTTTAAATTAAGTACAGTCTTTCACACTGATTAAGACTATGCTAGACTGTATAGCTTCTTAATAACTAGGTATGTGGGCCAAATAAATTGTCTGCTGCAACAGGAGTTTGGTAAGTTATGTGTGTTGATGTGACTGAGTGCTTCTTAGCTTGGTTCTGAGTAAATCAAGTGATCTATAATCGCAGAAGTCCAAGATGGATCTCTTCTGCACAATCCTGAATAGGAAACCCTCAGCCTTCATCACAGGAGGAAGGGTCATTACTAAGAGACCTTTTGAAGTTTTACTATGAAAGTGGTTCGGTAATGTCCATTTTTTTACTATGCCAAAGTCAAAGTAAAGCCTAGGATAGAGATGATTATTGGCTTATTTTTTGTGTCCTGTGAGTATAAAAATACAAGCAAAAGTCAGCATGGCCGTTCTGGTTATTCACAGCTTTTCTTTAGAGAAGAATCATGGTAAAACACATTATAGCATATTCCTTGCAAGCAAATAGGGTCATGTAATCTGAAATGACAATAAATTATAGTGTTTTACACGTCTGGTTATCACAGTTCTAGCTCTTCAGTTGCCCATGCACAAGCACCTAAACTTATTCTACTGTCATCTGAGAATAATCAGTTTTAATCATGGAAATGTATTCATGCATTTTGTACCACTTTAGTACCTGGTATCAAAATAAATGTTTGTTTGACTCTAAGGTTTGTTGTCTTGCAGATGTTCTCTGCGAAGAACCAGTATCATAGAGCTCTGGAAGCCAAGACATTTAGTCCAATAAACGTGTGGTTTTCCATGGCATTGCTGTTCCCGGCCTCCATTGATCCTGCCCATCCTCTTTAAGAACTGTTTCTGAAAATCACCTTGTTTTTTTATGCAGGGCATGAACCACTTCTGGGTCTGGCTGCCTAGAGACCAGAGCTTAGCCCACTGTGAGGCTTCTAACAAATCATTGTTCGCATCAGATGCCTTTCAGACTTTGACTGACTTCGTCTATGTGGGGAAAAAATAAGTATACCTCATCAGCTTGAGACATTCTAGAATAAGTGCTGAGTAGACACAAAGCTAGCTCAAGTAATTAGGAACTTAACATCCAGTAATTTGACTCTAAGTACCAAGAAAAAAATCTCAAAACCCTTTCTCCTTTTTTTTTTTTTTTAAACTCAAATACAGGTGGATGCAATGAATTCTAATAAACCTTACTAACATAAGCTGTCAGGTGTTCTGGGATATCAGTTAAGCAAAATCACCCACGTAAAGCTGATAGTTTTGAACTTGACTTTCTTCCATGAGGGAGGCTTTCTAAAAGAATCTCAGAGCCTGAGATAGAAGTTCTTGGGACTGATCCGCTGTGTGTTCTGTTTACAAGGCAAAGCTGGGCTTGCTTATGCATCCCCAGTTCCTTCCAGAGGTGAATTTAACCATAATTAGTTGTTCATTCTACCAATAGTTTTCCTGTCCCCATGCCAACTAAAAAGACTTTTTCTTTCTTAAGATCAAGTGAGTGAGATCTAGTTTGTTTGACAGAATGTTCTTTAGAAAGCATAGCCTGCTCATTCTTTCCTGTGAGTCTGGCATACTTGGCCAGCTGTTGTTTGAGCAAATTGTGCCAGGAAGCCTGTCATCTTGTATTTTTAATGTGTTTTTCTTTGCTGGCATTTAAAATTATTTTAGATCTTATGAAAAATGCTTGCTTAACAGTCTTTGCAGGATAAGATTTTCTATATATCAACAAACCCAGTAAGAGTGGTGTGTGTTTGCTGCCAGGACATCTCAGAGAATGCATTTCTGTGGGAATGGATGCAAGGATGATAATGGTTTTGGTCCATCTATTCACTAAGTTGGCTACAGCAGCTTCCAAGAAAAAGGACTCCAAAGCCAGCTTCTTTTACCTTGGGCTATATAGCGTATCTCACTGCATTGTCTGCATTATGTTGTCACTTGAAATTTTTTTCCATTGTAGGTCTGACAGTGAAATAGGAAGTAGCTCATCTCTCTGAGAATTTTTTTATTTTTTTTTTTCCTGGGCCAATGTTGGTACTTTTAGTAGAAGTCAGCTCTGTTCCACTGAAAAAGTAAATAAATCTTTAGGCATGTCTGCGCTTTAATAAGACCTATTCAAAAACTAAAAGACATATATTCCTGGGGGGAAAAATTGTGTTGTAATATTGAATTTTCAGTAATTTTGAAATTCCAGCTAATGTGGCTTGTTTTGGAAAACAAAGGCGCTCCATTGGTTGGATTGATCCTTCATCACCATCTTGTCTTTTCTGTCTGTTGTGTAGAGGTCACACGTAATAGGCGTCAGTGGGGCTGGAATGACATACTACCCCCTGTGAAGCACTTAATCTATGCATGAGTTTAAGGTATAAGCTGGACAGGAGAGGAAGAAGGAATTAGTCCTGGGGAAAGTGTGTATCTCAAAAAGACAGGTTACTATTTAAATCTCGGTAAGATATTGCCATCTTCCTAAACTGCCTAATTTCTTTACCTTTTTTGACTATTCGTATTTAAGGCCTCTACTTTTGCTAATTCTAATTGTACTTCTGTGAAACATTTATTTAAGCTATTCAGACAGCACAGGGTAGTGTGAAGATTGCTACTTACACAGTAGTATACTTTGTC
Organism: Cariama cristata; assembly: GCF_000690535.1. Classification (NCBI taxonomy): domain Eukaryota; kingdom Metazoa; phylum Chordata; class Aves; order Cariamiformes; family Cariamidae; genus Cariama; species Cariama cristata. The sequence goes on along the minus strand of NW_009637166.1, from coordinate 60,343 downwards.
TCAGGCTCCTGAGCCGGTTTAGCATTTTGCAGTCCTTTGCCATCGCCAGCTGAAGTAACTCCTGACTACAAGGACCTATGAGAAAGAAGCAGAACATCCTAGAAAAATTACTGATTAGCTACAGGCTACCTTGATGAGTATACTTTGTCTCAGGCTCCTGAGCCGGTTTAGCATTTTGCAGTCCTTTGCCATTGCCAGCTGAAGTAACTCCTGACTACAAGGACCTATGAGAAAGAAGCAGAAGAACATCCTAGAAAAATTAGTGATTAGCTACAGGCCACCTTGATGCTACTTCCTTGGTGCTGTGAAATTTAGTTACTATTAGCAGAAGGATTTCATCTCAAGCTAAACCAGCTCTGCTGTGAAGCAGGATAAAGCAGATGATCACTGTCAGACACCTTGTGAAGAGTTTGCTAACAGGTCAGTTGAGCCAGTCATCTCGGCATATTTGCTATGAATCTAGATGCGGAATTCCGGAGATGGAAAATAGCCACTCTGCTTCTCTCCAAGAACAAATCCAAGCAAAGGTCACATCAGAGTGATATTTCTTTTACTCAGCCCATAAAATAAACAGATTGTCCTGCTCACGTATAAATGCCAAGACTTTTAAAGGAACTCTTTGAAACTCTGAAGATCTTAAGGTCCATAAGGAGTTGCGGTAAGACAGAGGGGAAAAAGCAGAAGGCAAGGTGTCAACAGCACATGTGAAATCCACTTTTAAGTTCAGTGCTCAGAATCCACATAAAGAACAGTTGTGGAATGTTAAACTAAAACACAGTTGAGGAGAAAGGAGGAGGTTCAGAAATTTGTCTCTTTTCACGTTCTTCAGTGACAGTAACAAATGCTGTATGATTCAGTCAGGCTGTGGGAGGAGATCTAAGATGCAAGCTTTTGGCTTCACAGACCTGCTTTCAATACCCTGCTCTTTGTGTACATCTTGTATGTGACCAGGGACAAGTCACTTATCTTGTTCTACCTTCATTCCTCATATATACAAAGAGGATAATACCACACTCCTACTTGACAAGAATGTTGTGAGGATTAATGTCTTAAAGGTGGTAAATTGCTAAACTACTGTAGTAACGGGGACTGTGTAAGTATTACAGATAGATAGGCTTTAGAGTCTTCACTGCTACTGGATGCTGTTGTAGCCCTGTAGTCCCTCCATCTCTGCCTAGCCAGAAGACTATGTCCCATCCATCACACTCAGAGCCAGCTGTGCTAGGCTACACAGTTGTGACCTCCAGGTGTGAGTATTACTACTCATATCTGGGAATGAAGCCAAAGGGAAGGTATGATCTTGCTCTGGTTTACTAACACACTGACAAGAATAAGTGCTGTGCCTTAAATAATAATTCTGACATTGGTGTTTAGTAAATAAAAGCCAGCATGGGAGAAATCACAGAAGTTCAGAAGGAAATGGGAGATCTTGGGTTTTGGGGTTTTTTTTTCTGATCCCTGAGTAATGACAGGACAACTTAAAATTTAAACAACATAGTAAAGTGTTAACAGTCTTCACAGCTGAGAACAGTGAGCAGTGGCCAAAAAGAAGCATTAAGTTCTGCATGAACTGCTTGTTTATTGAACTAACATCCCTTGCTTTCTTTTTTTTCCCTCTTCTGTAAGAGAAGTGGTTTGATTGTTCTTAACACTGCTGTGTTTTAGTTTTGTGGTAATTTTCAACTTTGCTGTTCTTTGTCCTCTACCAGGTGGCAGTCATCATGCTTTTTATTCCATGGTTTTTATTGATTTGGTCAAAAGTAATTAAAGAGATAATTTGTTCTCAATTACATTTCCTTGAATTTCCTGAGGCTGGTAACTCTGCTCTCCAGCTGTGCCTTCCCCCAGTTCCTTCTCAAATTAACTTTGTTCTCACTATGAAATAAAACAGAATAGTATGTTCTTTTTGTGTGTTGCTTTTGGATTGAATAGAGACTCTGTGCTGTAGCAGATATCGATCTGATAATTTTATTAGGTACTCCTGCCTTGGTTCATGAACTTTCATGTTTTTAGCATAGCATTCCAATAAGAAATCCTGTGTTAGGCTAGCAGAAGTAAGCAATTAATTTTCTTAGAGATGTTTATGGATGTTTCTGCTTTCTGGGTGCCCTTTGTGCCTAAAGGATTCTTTTCAGCACTTTTGTAACCTATTTTAAACTCTGCTAAAGGCAAGAAGGAAGTGAGCACTACTGTGGTGCAAAAGGTTTTTCTTTTTTTGGTTTAACACAGATTACATTCATTCCTAGTAGAATGGATTTTTTGGTGAGAACATTTGTAATTCTGACTTCAACAGAGGAAACATTAGCTAAGGCTGAATAATAGCATCATTGCCAGTATGCAACCAAAAATGTGAATAAAGGGCTGGGAGTGTTGCCTATACTTAAATTACTGGCATGTTGCCCAGAGACCACGTAAATGAAAGAAACAGAAGACAGAAATATAAGCAGTATAGAGAGATGTCATACAGAAGTGATAATTTTTTTTGCTTGCTGATTTGCATTGACTTCCAAGGACACATTCCAAAACTTTCAAATCATCTTAATGAAAAGTGTTTATGGAGACTATAAACATATCAGCTCAAATAATGTAGTTGCTTAAGGGGTTAAGAGTAATGGTAGGGTAAATGCGCTAACAACAATGGTGTTACAACTGAGATTAATTTGATCCAATTACTTTACAAAACTTACCAAACTTATCAGAATTAGGTAAATAGTCTTTGGAGACAAGAAAATAAAAAGAATTTCCCCAAGGAATATGAAAAATGGAGGGAAATCGATGGAATAAACAATACCAAGCTATTTGAGCTGGTTTTGTTATGAAAACAAGTTTTTCTGTACATAGGCTTTCCATCACTATAATATCTGAATACTTCATAGATCTTAATAAAAGAGAAGTGTTATTTTTCCCATTTCAGACACAGGGAGTAGAGACACAATGAGCTGTGGAGCTTGTATGAAAATTCATTGTAGTAAAAAAAAAGTTTCTGCTAGCTGGGATAAGGTGTTAAATGTTTTATTTAGCATGTCAGAGGAAATTTCTGACAGAGGTGAAATTGAATCTACTTATTCCAAACTTCATTCTCATGCCTTCACTAGCAGACAACCTTTCTCTCACTTTTCAGCTGTCTCCTTCCATTTTCCTGATATGTCTGTATTGACAGTAATGTGTTCTTTGGAGTGCAGAAGGGACGGACCAGGACCGGGGCTCCCTCCCTCATTAAAACTACCTATGGGAAAACCGTGGGGTGAGTGCCCCTTTTGCCTTCTGACCAGAGACCACGGAATGGAAGCTGCTGCAATAGCTTTTACCAAGTGCTCCCTGTGGCAACAGGGATTCTCAGCTGCAGAGTGCTTTGCATTATTGATACGGTACAGCACGGCCTTAGCGAATCAGTTATCTTGGGTTTGATGCTGATATATATTTATGTCTGCAGATTTAGTTGTGGCTTTTGTTGTTTAAGCTGAAGCACTAAAATAGCATTACTCTTTAAGAAATCTTAATTTTCTGCAATATATTCTTAGTGAAGTCCTTTGCATCAGAGCCTCTTGTGTTTAATTAAATTCTCTTTTGGTCCTGATGTCTGTTCCATGTTCCCACATTCTAGTGAAAGGGCAGAATGGGTCAGCATTGAGAAGCAGCAGTAAAAGAAGAAATGGGGGGGAAAAAACCCACAAACTCTGAGTACTTGGCTAGAATACTGCCTTTAAAATTCACTGTTTAGAATCCCACCTGCAGAACAGCAGTAGTCATCTCTATATATAGTGCTTCACAAAAGCTTTCTAAACATCTTTGTAAAAATAAAAAACATATTTCACCAGGTCGATCTTGCGTTTGGATGACTAAATGTTGGCTTGTGATGAGGCTGTGCTGATTTATTTTCATCAAAACACATTCACAGTTTGCAAATGTAATCATAATGCTCCTATTCAAATGATATATTAGAAGGAAGAAGAGTGGAATAGGTGTGTCAATCTGCTATTTTTGACAATAACATCTAAACTTAATGAGTTACCCAGAATGAAGAAGCTTCAGGAATTACAAAGGAAACGGGTTCTTTCACCAGCTTAAAAAAATTTAAAATATACAACCTAAAAGCATGCTTATCTCCATCTATAGCTGGCATGTACACCACCAACTCATTAGGAGAAGAAAGTTGGAAATACTCAGCACTTACAGATTGACATCTGTAAAGATAACAGGTGTGGGGAAATGGAGAGAATGTTTAAGAAAAGGAAAGATTTGTCAGAGTTGAACCATTTTTAATCTCCAGAACTATTTAGGAGAGAAAGTGGAAGTATTTGGGAATTGTTAGGGTAAAATTTAGAGCGTGCAGGCTGTGGTTTTCAACTGGAACAAGCTATTCAAAAGAATTTGTTCATCCAGAAATACTTTAAGAGCCTTCAGTTTTCTTTCTAAAGATGAAGCGGGCACACAAGGAGCTGTCCCAGGCCGTGAGCGAGATCTCGGGGCCTCCCGTGTGCCGTTAGCCCCCTGCGATGGCACGGAAAGGGGTCGCCTGCAGGTCCGCGGGCGATCGGGTGGCATCGAGCTCCACCTACTGCGGTAGTCCTGTAGTTCGTTTTACCTACAGCTGCTGGGTATGATCTCAAGAAAAAATGACCGTAATCATTTTAATGGAAGACTTTTGGGTCATTTCCTCATGTAATCTCACTTTAAGATGATCTTTCATATATTACTTTATGATTTTTTTTAAATTACTGTTTCTTACATATGGAGTTGTATGAGATTTTGTTACTTCACTATAATGAAAATGGGAAATGATCACTGAAACCGACCCTTTGATGGCTTAAAAGCAAATTAGATGAACTATGATGAAAGTCTTCGTAAGTTGGAGACACTAAAAAAAATCCCCAGCTCCCAGACTCCAGTGATTGTCATGATAATATATCGTCGAGTTTAACAAATCAGACATACCAGTATTGTTTTCTCAGTCTTTTATATCTGCACTGCAAATTAAAAAGAGAGAGTTCTACTGTTCTATAGTCATGTAGCGTTACCCTTTTAAGCTCAAATTGCACCTTTTCAATACATGATGTTGTAATGAAAGATAATGTTGTAGAAAAGGAATCTATTCCCTTCTGTTTTCTGTGATGAGGCTGATTGAATCACATTATCGGTGCCTGAGTGGAGAGGGTGGTGTATGTGATACCTCCCTCCCTCCCTGAACAACTGTGCAAAGGTTAGGTAGGTTCACAGCTCTTTTTCCTTTCCTTGTGAACTGGCAGAGCTGGCTGGCCAGAGGTAGGATGCAGGGAAATGTTGCACCTGCGAACTCTTCTTCAGTGCCCTGTGGCACTAGACACTTGAAATGAGCACAGCTAACTGGCTCCAGACCCTTGAAACCTTAGGGCTGCATTCTACCACTCTTCCTTCCCTTGACTAGTAAGTTGTTCTGAGAGACTCTCAATTAGTTTTAATCATATTATTCAAGGTAGTGCCAGCTGTAAAAGTAGCGGTACCTGGCTGTTGTCAGGATTTTGCTGCTTCTGCAAAAAACCCCAAACTGTCAAGAGCAAAGCAGACTGGAAATTCTGCTGTTCGTGGAGTGTAAGATGCTTCTGTGCCAAGTCCAAATCGGATTTCTTCTAGCTTTCTCTCTTAAATACAGACAATGCATGTGATTAAAATAAAGAAAAAAGTCCCAGCAGCGTCAGTCTACTGCATGCTGTTCCTGTAGCAGAGATGATGATAATAAAACTGACTCAAGTTTACGGTTTTTGGTTTTGTTGCTTACTGTACTGTGGGATGATGCTGTGGTGGTTAGCATTACAGATTACAAATAGACATGCAATGTAGAGAAGATAGCCATATGGAAATAGTAACAGAAAAGGAGAAAGAAGATTGAATGATGTCCAAATACTTAGAATTTCTTGGATTTTTCATTGTATTCTCAAAAAAGTACGCCCTGATACAAGTTAAATATTGCCCAAAATGTGAAAACTTTTCCAATTTTAAAACCAAACTGCTTCTGAACTACTTCTCTGGAGGTGTCTCACCTACAGAGTCTTCTGTTCCATCCATCTGGGACCTTTCTACCTTTAAGAGTATCCTAAAATTTAGAAGGCTAAGTCAGAGGAAATAATTATTTGTCTTTTAGCACTATTTATGTTCTGGATAGATGATTTGTGTTCATAAATATACAGGAATGTAGATAGAAATATTTCGGACTACTTATGCTGGAAATTTTCTTGTTAAAGGGTTTTGTTTGGCAACGCCTTTCTAAAATCCAGTCTACTTTTGAAAGCCTGTTTTCACAGATAAAGACATTTAGTTTTCAGAATCTGCTTCTTACTACAAATAGTTAAAATAAATATCTTTGATCTCTGGAATAATATACCAAATATTAATTATTAAATTTATGTAATGACAAATACTTATTTTTATTTTTCCTAAAGTTCAGTGTAACAGACTCCTCATACTGAATGCATGCTCATCCCCAGTCATCTCCTCTGATTAGCATTTCCTACTGGTGAAGTACGGCTGCCTGCTCGGACTGTAAAATTATTCCTCCCTTGTTCGGTGTGTGAATGAGGCTTTCTCAATCACTGAGGTGGGCTCTAAAGTCCATTCGTTGCCTCTGTAAGACTCATGCTCCTGAGCAGTGTCTTTTTGCTGTCTGCCTCTGCTGCTGACCAGTCTTGGTCAAGTGCACCCCGATTGTATGAAACAGCAGAGCCTTCAAACTTCTCTTTGATATTTCTTTAGTTCATCTTTGTACTCTGGCTGCAGTAAATCTTCTTTTCATTCCAGCTGCTGTGCTCTTCGTATCATTTCTGGGTTTGGGTTTGCTTTCCCCCAGCTAGTTTTCTACACGTTTGTGGGCTGCCTCTGTCACTATATTAGAACGTTGGTGTTTACAGTTCTCCAGTGGGTGAAGATACTGTTCCTTACACTTTGAACCTTTGTTCTGCTGAAATGTTACATAGGAACATAAATTTGGAAAGAATTTTGTGCCTTCTCAAGTCAAGATTCCAACAAGCAAAATGCTCTGATCTTAATTTTTTTTTTAAATACTGGAGTATTTCTTGGCTTTGCTCTGTTGTGCAAAAGCTATACAGCATAGCAAGCGTTTCGTCTGCCGCTCTCAGTCTGCTGTGCAGCCTTTTTTGTACATCGGCTCTACCCTGACTACATGCATGCAACTTGCTAGGGCCTGCAGCTTTGCTGTGCTTGGAATCAATAAATGAGCTCTTTGATCTAAAACTAGTGCAGGAGGGAATTACTGTTTTCATATCTTTTTAGCCTGAGCACCGTACACTGCTGAGTGATCTGAAGTCTTTTGTTCATCTACCTATATAATTTTTTTAAATAGGAGGGAATACGTCATCTTTTCACTTGAATAAACTGATGGTTGAAGGAGTTCTAAAAGTGTGCTTGTATTTGACTTCAGGGCTTTTTATGAGTCTGTGCCTTCCTTGTGGGGGAAAGCACAGACTCAAGAACAGTGGTCTATCACAGTGTGTATCTTCAGGGAAGAACAGTTACAGGTAAGTAATTTCCTATTCCTGCTTTTGGAAATTGGATTTTCTTTTTATGTTAGACACAGTATTCTATATAACAGTCTTCCAAGAGAAAAGTTATGTTTTCTAAGCATTTAAGCATGGTAATTTAGAAAGCATGTATGCATTTTACACAGTAGCTTGTCAGCAGGTAATATGAGAATTTGTTTGTGCACCAAAGTTACTTAGTGACATTTTAAGTTTTCCTACAATAGACTAGCCATTATTTTTGCCTTAGTTTGCATCTCTGTATCAAACTTTATTTGCACCACTTAATTTTGAAAATTATGACCTGCTACAGTACAGGTGACTAGCAGTACTTCAGATATGGTTACATGGTTTTGTTCATTTTTTAGGAACCAGTGAAAAAAGATGTGCAGGAAAAACCACCCAAAGAAGTGGCTGAGATTACTACTAACAAGTACTCTTTTAATCCAGAGGTGAGACTGCAGGTGAAGCTTTGATTCAAGATGTAGTTAAAGAAGGCAACAAAGACCATGTTTTACATTATTCATACAGATATCTGTTTGCTGAATTCAGGTTTAAAGCCTTAATGTGTACAGAAGGAACCAGCCTTTTGTTGACTGCTGAACACTTCATAGGTTTTATCTAGTAAAACTCTTCCTGAAGGTATCAGAAAAAAAAAAATCACTGAGTGAGATGTAGGGTTCTATTGTAATTTGGTAAAAATAGTGTTCCGAAAATTCAGTTTAGCTGTGTTGGTTATTCTGTGTGTCAATTCTAGAAGACTGACCTTTAAACTATATTACAGTTTAGCACAGAAATGGCTAATACATTAAAAATGCCTTTTTATTTCAAAAATTCATGTTTTTATTAAAGTACATAGGTCAATATTGCACATCCTTAGATCTCAAAAACCTGAAGCTTAAAAGAGCTGTTCCTTTGGGTGTTGTGTAGAGCTGTACAAATGAACAGTTGTTGAAGATCTAGCCTATACCTGGTTTTTCAGCCTTTGCCTGGTGTGACCTTAACCTACAATTTTAAATATTGAAAGACCTGGAGATAATTTTACTTAAATGCCACTTTTTGGTCAGCACAGAACAGTTAACTGTGGTGAGTCTGATCTAAATCATCCAAGACCACCCAAGTTTGTGTTCTATTTGGTATGCACTTAGGCCTGTCATACAACAGTGTAGTCTGTGGCTATCTATCCCAAAGCAGTTCAGGCCTTGTAAATAGAAATAAAATGTTGGAACTAAAACAGATTTTAATTTCTCTGTATGCATTTAACAATTTACCTGAATTTTATTTGACAATCCAGCAAAGAGATTTAATTTTTTGTCACGTGTCATCTTTGTTAGCTTGTTTAAAATCTGATCCTTCTCCTTTCTGTTTAGAACAAAACTGAATGTGAGGCAGCTGATTTGATCATAATTTTTTTTATAAAAGAGAAGAATAAAATGTAAACAAAAGAGAAAGGATGATACATTGCAACTATATGAAAACTGACTAACTAACACTTATGATTTTTTTAAATTCATTTTTCAAGTTTTTCTTTAAGAAAGAAAGCACAAGTGTTAGCCTGGCTTCAGCATCCAGTAATATCTCGCCTATCACAACACAATATTTAATTTCCTTTTTTATCTAACTCTCTCAGATTTGTTGGAAGCTAACAAAGTCGAAAAGTGAGATGTGCTGTG
>NW_009637166.1:16866-51131 GCF_000690535.1 Cariama cristata | reverse complement strand
CCTGCTGAAAGGTGCAGCTGTGCCAGGTGTTTAACTGACAGAAGAACTCTGGATTGAATGCCAGAAACATTCCACAACATATTCATTTATAGTTTTTTCTGTTTTCACTTCTCATTTACAATTATTTTTACATATACATCTCATTAAAAAGAAATCTTTTCTTTTGTTTGCGCTTTCTGGAATGTTCTCTTAAAGTTAAAAACATGCTAAGAAAGGGTGAAGTATACAGCTCAGTCATATCATAGAAGCATTTGTCCATACAGAGCTCCAGTTCTTTCAGCAATCAAACTGAGATCTGCAATATCCTATTGCATACTTTCCCAGGTGCATAATAAAGGATCTTCTTTATTTCCTTTACCAGGAGTTAATTTTTCTGGACACCTTAGGACACTTAAGAAGGCACGGAACTGCCTTGGACTGCACCGCAGTGTCTGCACACCAGCACTATACTTCCCAATGGGTGGCAATTTATACATGCAGTTTCTGCACATTGAGAACTGCCTCAGCTGCATATTTTATTACCTAACACATGCAAAAACACTGCATATGCACAGGATGCAATCATAATTCTATCAAATTGGTGCAGCTGTTCCCTGGAAACCCCAAGGGTACTTCTAAGCCAGGGCTAGTTCAACAACAAATACAAGCTTTTATCTCCCATGTATTTCAGTTCCATAGCTGCTTAGAAGAAAAAATGTTGCAGGCATTTTGAACAATGTATTAAGTAGGTGATTTTAATTCCCTTATGTAAAATTGCTGACCTGGTTTGTACACTCTTTAAAAAAAAAATAAGAGAGAAAGAAAATAGTAAAACTATTACGTTCTGTGCTCTAAGCCCAGCCTTGTCTGTGGAGCTTTTCTTATTGTTTTGACTTTTACAAATTTTTTGGGGGTTGGGACTTCTAAAAGATTTCTCTCCCGTGCATACTTTTTGTGGTTTGGTAATGCATAAGCACTTGTGGCAGTCATTCCTTAAGTCTAGGTCATTGAACAATCTCCTCCTCCTGTCCCGTGGTTTAATGAAGCTCATGGGTGCTTAATTGCCTGTAAGATCTCTGTCAAACTTGAAGTCAGGCAATGAGTTAAAAACTGTTGGAACACATGTACACACGGGCATGCACAGCAGTATCATGTAAGACTTGTTTACATGCTTGTGAAATGACACAATGCTGTCCTAGGTGATGACCATCGCAGAAAATATTTGGTGATTAAAACTGAACCCTGAGATGACACATACCTTCTCTATGCTAAGCTCTTCTTAATTAATACTGTAATATTTATTTTCAATTTGATCACTTTCAGCCTGTTCCACCGGAACCAGTGAAGAGGCTCTCCACATTTAGAGAAACAGGAAAGGAGCTGAGGACTCTTAGCAAAGCTCCAGCTCACTCAAGGTAAGGGAATCCAGAGCACAAGGAAATGAACCAGTCAGGGCTAAAAGAATCTTTGCTTCTGCAGTGGCAGCAGTTGGATTATGGGTGAAATAATCAACTGTACTAACAGCTTAGAAAAGATAGTTTACAATTCTTCCTTTATAGGCTTTTGTATACTCAATGTTTTGAATGCTGTATGAGGAATGATTGTTTGATAGCTCTTTTTGTATTGTTTGAGTGTTCTTTATAAAAGTGCTTGTTACTACTTTGCGGTCTTTTGCATGACACAGTGCTGTGCCAAGATTTGGTAATAAAGTAGTCAAAAATGGGCAATGTTAGGACATGTAATGTCCATTATGTGATAGAAAATCATAGTGAAAATATCTACCACTATTATAGAAACACCTACATGGACTCATTTGGAATATACCACCTTGAGTCTCAGGAAGATACTAACATGGAAGGAATAGATTTTTATTTTTTTTTGGTCCCTTATTGGGTGGGTAGTGAGCTGTTACAATAGGACATGGATTTAGGATCCTGTATACCTTTTCACCAGCTGAGTTTGGACAGCAACCGTTATTTTATGGGACTGACCACAGAAAGAGGCTGGGTGTGCATGCTTTTCCTAGAAAGTGTCTTCTATTGCCACTGGACACAATAGCTTCTGTCCCAGCAGGGCATTTCTTATGATCTTATTTTAAAAAAAACCAACATAAAAACCACACACCAAAAAAAAAAAACCAGACAAACAAACAAAAAAAAAACCAAAACCCAAACAAAACCAGGGAGACCTATTGGGAATAGGCTTTAGCAGAGAGTACTCTCCCATTTAGGCACTCATACTCTTAAATGTATTTAGACTGCGTTGTCACCTGTATTTCACCATTGTCACAGCAGGTGGTCCTTAAGTTGACAAGATTGAGGCTTCAATATGCTTTTCTGTTGCAATCACACATTCTGATTGCACTCCAAACTTGCCTTCAGGGACCATTCAGTCTGTTTTCTCAGTATTAACTTAACCAGTTGCTAAACTGCATAATAAGCCTTGCAGTAGGTGACTCTAGGGTTTTTGAAATTTTCCTGGAACCTTCTAGCTTTCTTGATGTGAGTGTTAAGCTAAGAAACGAGATTCGTTTGCAACTGAAACAGCAAGCAGTAGTACAAAAAGATTATTTAAATCTGGCAAGGTTTAGCTACAGCCTGCTGCAAATAAAACCGACAAATTTCCACTGCCAGCCCCAGCAGGGTACAAATTACACAAGTGTTTACAAGGTTCCTAGACTTTAAGTCTTTGAAGAGCATTCACTGGATATAGTTGAATTAAAGCAAACAGCAATAAGATAGACGTCTATATAAAAACTTAATAATTAGGTTAAATCTGAGCAAATGTGACAGTCAAAATAACACATGATATAGTATCACATAATATGTTGAAAACGAATTAGGCTCTTGCATTATTATTATTTAGCTGAGATTAACTGCATAAAAGTCAAGGAAGTTAGAGAATTCTCTGCCTGTACTACTGTAGAGGAATCAGAACTTTACATTTCACAACAATGTAGTGTTTTTAAATATTCTCAATTTTTTACAGCACAGCCATTTCTAAATTTTATACTAGTTACTTATGGTAACGTTAAATTTCATATTCTTCCCTTCTATCCTTCTCTGCCCCCAATTATTTTTATTATTTACTAACTCTGTTTTAGTCAATTTTCACTTGATGAACTTGGCTGAAAATAGTAATAAACCATAAACAAAATAATAAATGTTATGTACTTTAAGGGTTGGATAAGCTATTTTAGTAAAGCATGACTTGTTTAGTTATGTTTGACTGCCTGCATTCATTGTTCATTGCAAAGTTTCAGTGGGATTGTCTCCTTGAGGTCAAGTTAAAGTTGCTTTGATGATAACCTGCCAAAAATCAGTTTCCTTCTTGATATATGAGTTGCAGGTGCTTGGAGCTTGCTTTTGGTTGGTTCACAATCTTTATTTTCAAGTGAGTAAGATGAAAAATACTTGCAAGTATTCTGTAGGATGAAAATTATCATCGCTATTGTTACTAAAAGGCTTGATTTCTTTAAATATTAACAAATTGCTTTGGAGACATTTAGATGAAGCAAGCTGGACCACTCATTTCAATACAATTTGCAGGTTGAACAAATTGTCATTTTGTTAGTAGGTTAACATGAGGGAGTCTTGATTTGATAGTTGTTGGGAAACATGCTTTTGAAATGCCATTAGGAGCTACATGGCATTTTTGTGTACCTTGGCCAACCTAGAGATGTTTAGAATCAGCTGAGCTTTTCCACGGCATTGACATTCTCTCCAATTCAGTAGATTAAGAGTGAGTTTCTAATCCTATAATTGTAGAAACCTATGAAATTAAATTTGATTTTATAAAAATCTAGGTTGTCTTCAAGATTATACTGAGTAACGATATAGGACTGCTTTCACAGAAGGTGGTGTTTTGGGCTCTTTATGTGAGGGACTAAATCTGAAGGATACAGTGGCATGAAAAAGCATACTTTTCAAAGTTAGCCTTTTCATGTGCTAAAGAAGCTCGATGTAGGGTAACAGTGGTACAAAGGGAAAACTGGATGTGGTTTGTCTATGCCAGAAGCAGGGAAAAAACTAGATTGCCTCTCTACACAGTGTTTCTTCTGCGCCCTGTTCCTGACTATTACAGCATTGTGTTGAGTACTGTATGGGGACATCAGAAATGGAGCGGTGGGGGGACTGTCAAGATACTGATCCTAATCTTGGCTGAGCAGCTAACTTTTTATGTACCTTTGTGCAAATCACTTGACCCCTCTGCAGCTCTGTCAAGTAAATTGAGATTGGAAGCTAGGCAAGTATCTGAACTAAACTCACTGCATAAATATATAGCTTTTAAATTGGCATGGATGGTAGAGTGTGAATGAGGATTGCTTTTGTTACTGAAAGTAAAAAATTATTTTTTTTTTTACATATAGGACATATTTTTTCTTACCATTTTCATTTCAATTATTTTAAAAAATTTTATTCTTATTACGACTATCTTATGCTTTTAGGGATGTTCATTTGATAAATCTTACAATGCCTAGTGCTCAAGTACATGCAAGCATTGTCTTACTCATCTCTGCAGCACTGCTAGGTATTAGGTGGATAAATATTGTTACTCTCATAGGTAAATTATGAAAGTCAAATTGGGAATGTAAGATTAGTTATCACTAGAACAGCTAGAATTGGAACTTGGGTGTCTCAGATAAGTAAATGCCTTATTCTTCGAGACTTCAGTGATGCCTTTGTTCTCTGATTTTTATTTTTATTTTCAAAATTGGCCTACTAAGTTAGAAGCTCCAGGGAAAGACTTCTTAAGAGATCCAGCCCATTTCTCTGGGTGAGTACAGTTGTTTCCTATAACAGATGAAGTGTTTAGTGTAGCCTACTTTTAAATGAAGACATTTCTGTATCCTGCACCACATTATGATAAATGCAGATTTCCCTTCCACTGAATTTTTAATGGTAATGCAATCTGCAAAATTATGTTAAATGTAGATTTTTAATGATGTGAACAGATTTGATCCTAATGTATGTTGATGTAGTATCTTTTCTCTGAGTGATTAAAGCCCCAGATTCTAGCCTTTCGTCCCTCCTTACCTCCAGAAGCCAATTCAGCTAAAGGGACAAACAAGATTATATTCCTTTACGTACATTATCAGCGGAATTGTCTGTTAAGTCCTGATCTATTATACCTGCACCACACCCACAGAGGATAGTGATGTTGTGCAGTTGTTCTTAAATACCTAATTTGGCTTGCAGAGTCCTTTTTACTGCTGGTGCAGAAGATGGAAGAACCCAACTCCATTTTAATATCCTAAGCAGAATTTGAAGTGCTGATAAGTAAGAAAATACATACCTGTTAAAGCATCTCCAACTCTGCCATCTTCTTCTAGTCCCATAAATTTAATTCACAGTTCCATTCAAAACTAGCTTCAAGTGATTTGAAATGCCTGGGTGGAAATGTTCCTGACCACAAGTTTTCCATGACAATTGAAACAGATGAAAGATGAAGAAAGGGAAGATTTAATTTTTGTACTACTGTAGAAATAAATGTATATTTACTTTTTACATTTACTCAACAGTAAATGATATATTTACACGTGTTTGTTTTTTGAAGATCAGAAGTGTAGCATTGTCGGGGCCTAGTCAAAGCTGCTTAGTAGACTCAGGAGAAATGTGCCTTTTTGCTCTTGTGTAGGCAACGCTCACTTTAATACTAGTTTCTGGAAAGCACTCTCGTCTGAATAAATGCTCAAATGAAGCTTGCCTGTCATATCGTGTAATGCCATGAATTCTTTACATTGTAATCCCTGTAGTGATCCTGTAACACACCTATTTATAATTTACTCTATTTACTGTTGCAATTAAATCATGAATCCTACATATTTTATATTATTTAAGAAGTGAAGTATGATATGAGCTATAATGGCCATGGAGAAAATTGCTTGAGAAAAGTCAGGGAAACAGATTTTTTTTATTTTTTTTATTTTTTTAAATATGAACTCGCTTTCACTAATGCTTTATGAAATGTATGGTAGCCAAATGACCCAGTATGCAGAAAATTATCCAACAGACTTAATATCTGGAAACATTAACTGGTTTTTAAATTTTTGTTGTGTAAGCCTGGAAATTCCGTGAAGGTCATTGTATGACCTTTTAACAAGGAAAATGTGCTAGCTGTTCATTGTGAGTGTTTGCACAGTGTTACTTTCACTAAATCTGTATGTAGAAAAAAGAACAGTAAGAATAGCAAAGAAATCAAACCCACAGACTTTTTAATCAAATACTGAAATATGAAGTTGCAGGAAAAGTTAATTTCAAGTGAGAATGACTGCAGTGCTGGTTTGGACCAAAGGACATGTCAGCAATGCTTCTTAGTTACAGTTTCAGATGCAAGAAAAGGAGCTATTTTAGAAAAAAGCAGCAGAGTGGAAAATGCAGGAAAGAAAGAAAACTGGAGTTTGCTTCTCTAGGACAGCAACTTTTAATTTCAATTAAAGCAGGCTAGCAGAGCAGCATTGCTAATACATACTATAGGGAGCCAGTGAATACAAATGACCTTTGTGGATTTGGTTTTTGCTGCTTTTCCTCCTCCTGATTGGAAAGGAACACCCAGCAGTTGTCTTAATTGGATGTTAATTGATACATATTCACAGGAAGTAGTGTCTGTGATCTTGCAGCTTGTTTGTATGAAAGAGTATAATGCAACAAACTGTGAGGAAGTTTGTAAATGATCACAGCGACGTAGCACAGTAGTATGAATTTTAAAATTCAATCTCAAAAATATTTGAAGAGTCATTACTGAACAGACTTAGCTGCATTCATAAAGCTTTAATATTCTGCCTTACATATTAAAAGCATAATTAAACTGAAGATAAACCTTATAATTATGACCTCATACATCCTCTCAGTAATATTCTCATATACTTTCTTGAGCCCTCATGATAATATAAAAGAGGATGATGACAGAAGGTAGAGGTTGCTCAAACTACTCATCTTTCAAAACTATCAGACATTAGTCCCAAGTAGAAAGTCATACCAGTGCTTTCCTACTGATAAGTTGAACCCAGTCACTTTAGGGAGACACCTGTCAGCTCTCAGATACCATTTTACTTAAACACAGCATTAAAACGTAGGAAGGAATTTGCTTATCTTTGTGCAGCCTAAAATGAAAAACCATTTGGGAAATGTGTAGATAATGATCATTCCTCTTCCTTTGCAGATCAATACATCTTACTTCCAGTGGAGGCTGCCCATGTAGACACAAAGTAGCTCTGACTTATTTGACGAAGTACTTGCCAATGTCAGATTCAGTGGGTGGAATACAGTATGGCAGAGAAGACAACACCTTTGTCCTTGAGCGTTCAAATATCTTTAGCTTTGAGCTAAGAGTTATGTTTTCATTTCTGTTGCTATTCTTACTAAAACTAAACAAACTCAAGAAGCAGAGCCTCTTTGAAATGGCATTCAGTTCTGAGGGAGATCCTTTCTTATGGCTTTGTTCCAATGACATCCCTAATTGGGATCCAGAAATAATGTTAAGTAATCCACACTTGCATGAGTATGTATTGTATGAGAACCAAGAAAGCAGAAGAATTTATAACTAATAAATTGCAGTAAAGGAGACTACCAAAGCATTGGAAGCATGTAGTTGTTAATTCATAATAAAAGCAAGTTGCCATAAATCACTTCTATAGACTAACTCAGCCCACCAAGACCATGCAAGTGTACTGGAAATACTCATGTTGTTAAACATTGCCACAAAAAAAGTGCTTAAAAATAAGCATATTGCTTCAAATGAGACTAGCTGAAAATACTACACTGTGTAAAAATGAGGTAGGAAAGGTGATAGAAACTGGAAACTCTGCAGTGACAGTTATCTAAGCATAGGTGCCCATGTAAAAATGAGAAGTTGTGGTCGTTCTCAGCCAATGATGTGTAAGAATCGACAGCTTTGAGCTGCAAGCTCAACGGGGACGCGTCCATGCCATTCTGTGAGCCGGTCAAGCCTTTACTTGCAAAGAGGGCATGCTAAACCTCTGTATTGCATTTCTCATTGTCTGAAGAAAATGGCTCCCGTGCATCTGTTCCACTGTGATGTGCTAGTTAAGTAAAAGTAAATGTCAAACTGCTGGCAGTTTAACAGTATTCGACTGGCTGCTTTTTATGTTTTAAATGAGGAAGTGGATGGCTCTTTAGAATGGTTTAAGTTTCCTGAAGGCAGATCTCTAAAAGTCACTGTGCATGCAGAAAGCCCAACCTCTGCTAATGCATTTTTGTATGCCTGCAACAACAGTTAGACTGTTACCCAAAGTGCCATTTCTTCTGCTGCTTTTCCCGCTAGTGGTTGTGTAGCTGACTTTTAATACAAAACCATTTAAATTTTGTGATTGAAATGGTAGCTACTACTCAAAGATTTTAAATGGCAAGAAATGTGTTATTTCTGGAGTTCTGGTTATGACCTTGTCTGTCCTTACGTGTGACTCTACATCAATCCTATTCTAATATATGCAGACAAAAAAGATGTTAGTGCTTAGAGATTATGATAAATTGGCATTCCTTAATGCATACGGTTTACTGGAAGATACAGTGGGGTCTGTTAAGAGCCAGGAGGAGAGGCAACGTAGAGTTAAGAAGCAAAGAAGAGAGTGAGGCAGTACTAACTGAGAAGGTGAAATGTTTATCTGCCAATTTTAGTTTCCGATGTATTTAATACTTCATAATGTCAGTTGCTTGGAAACTAGTGTTTTGTGCCCTTTTGCTGCTTGGCAGAAATCACTCTAATTGGCATGTTTCTAGCACTGTCACTGCTGGCAGTTTGCAGCATTTTTTTTTTTTAAAGCAAAAATTTTCTTTTACATGAATGATGGCTCACATTAATTAGACAGCAGTCATGGGTAAAGACAACCATTTAAGTGTATGGATATACGAATCATTATCTCTAGCATCAATCATTCGAAAGACTGCTATTCCCATCAACATTTCTGCCTCTCCAGGCTGTTCATTTGAGACTCGATCTCCTTTCCTTTTGTGCAAAAATATGTTTGTTTACATTTGAAATTTCATAAGTGGAAATAGTTCACTGCTTATTAGATTTTATTATCTATCTAAACACAGCAGTCTAATCCCATATATTCTGATACAAAATGACACATTGTCACTGAATGTTTGAACAAAGCGAACACTTAAAATGGGTTTTCCATTATTTAGTAGTAAAATGTCATTGCTCTGTAAATACCTTTATGTGGTAAGGCAAGACACGAGATCGTGAAAGTGGTTTCTACTTTCACATGAAAATCTTCAACCAGCAGTATTTCCTGGTAGAGGATCAGGGACCTCAGTGAAGTTCCACTTAACAAGCAGTGAGTCTTTATCGCTAATATGAACATAAAATTGTTACTGTACATTGTTACAGCAAGAAAATGGAAAGGCCAGAAATCTCCAGATGATTTTTTTTTTTCTTTTGAAGTTTTAGTAATAGTTTCCACACAGCTTTTTGGAGAAGAATTTAAAGCAAAGCCTTGAAATCTCACGGATTTATTTTTCTACCCTTTATCAGTACAAAGCTATCTTCTCTGTGCTGCTCTGGAAGTACTTCCCCCACTCACCTTTGTTTTATGTACTTCTCCAGAGCAGGAAGCCTAAATGTCCCTACTTGCAAAGAAAACTTTTATGTGACGATCAACAGGAATGGGAGTTACAGCATGGCACAAGTGGAGGGGGCATATTGTCTGCGTGTTCATGTTCTTGTGTTCTGGGACTTCTTAAAATAGAATCTGCTGCCCACCATTCTTTCTAAGTTGAGAACACATTTCCAACTAAAAATATGCCAGTGTTTTGGTATGTTGTTTTTTGTACCTCCAGGTAGCCAAATATGTTTGTGCTTCTCAGTGTTAGAGGACCTCTTCTCATTTTCAAAGGAGAGGTTCTGCCTCATTTCACAATGGAAGCAGCATCTTCTATATCTTAATGTCTTTGTAGTTAATCGAAAACCACTCTGAGATATCTTTAAATGTGTAGTAATGCATGAATACATTCACCTGGTAACATCTTTTATACCTCACCAGTGTGGGGTGGTGTTTTGACTGTGGAAGATCCTTATTTCTTGCTGCACAACCTTCTGTGAACATACCACAAATTTACTCATGTCTTATTTTAACTTTACCTGTTCCATGACTTATTTCATGGTCAGATTTTTGTGTGATAATATGCATCTTTCCCATTATGCAGATCCTGGTTTTGTTTTTTAAACAGGCATTTGAATACAGAGCATTGTACTCATCTGTAGGAGAATAAAATGGGAATCTACATCCGAAATAATGCGGGTATTCGAGATTGTTTGTATGTCTTCAACTACTCAAGACAGATGTTGATATGGTACTACTTCTGTTCCTTGCTGGAATGGTTAATGGTTCAGTGTGGTAAATGATCACATATGTCTGAGTTTCTGTAGGTTAGTAACCACATTTAATAGATTTTAGTGTCATTATCATCTGATCTTCACTGAATTTAAGATGACTAGATGTATGAATATTTACCCATTTGGTTCTTACTGTGTAATTACTCAGCCATTAAATAGGAGTAGTAACCAGTGTGTCCTGATTCTCCATTGCCTTGTGGGTATGCATTTGCATCTCTAACTTGGCTGTAAACACTACCAAACCAGAATTCATAATTAATTTACATTATTATCTACATATTAATTGTGAATAGTTGCAAGCTTTTTCAGTCTACATGCTAAGCTTTCAGGATATGACCTGAATGCAGAGCTCAATAGTAGGACTTGCTAGCTCAGGCTCACCACCATGTAAATGTAACTCTATGGCTGTTGGTAGTTTCTGCACCCTGTAGTAACTCACAGTATTTTTTAAGTGAACAATGCACTAATTCTCATCTCCAATGAGATTGCCATACATCATTTGGGAAAGGTGCGAAGCAGTATTAACGTAGATAAATTTGGGACATACTGGCATAGATATACATTACAAAGCTGAAGGTAAAGCACTGAAGAAGTGAGTAAAATGGTCAGCAGCTCCAGTATTTACTGGTAAGAGAATGGAACAAATTCTCCACTGGTATAAATCAGTATCACTGTTGACAATTTACAAGTAAGGCAGATTTTGCTCTCCTATTGTTTTGTGTGTGCTTTGTAAATAAGAAAAACACTGTGTGCATATGGATTTTCTTTTATCTTGGCATTTCCTGCTGTTTCACAATTATTAGCTATTTAGGTGTTAAAGCAGTTACAGCACCTTGTCGGAAAGTTAAGGGATGTAGAAGAATGACTTCAGCTGTTAGAATGCAACGACAGCTCAAATGGAGTCTGTGTGTTAACACGTGTACACACAACATAGTATTTTGGAGGACTGGAATGATTAAAAAAAAGTGCCCTATTCCAACTGAAACAGCAGCGAGGACAGTAACATTGAATCAATTGAAATCTGATGAGAACGCAGGTTCTGTGCTTCTGCAGAGATTACCATAGGATCCTTAATAACTTCAGGTTGTCAGGACTCTCATTTTATTATATGGCCAAAAAGACAGATCCTCCAGTGCCCCTTAAAACTAGGTAAGGGTGTAGATTTCAAGTTCAATCCAAATGAAGCAAGCTTCCTGCTCTAACCGCTTCCTTCAGTGAATATTTCTTTGAATTCTTCAGGATCCAAATACTTATCAGCCTCATTTGAGATTTGTGATGGGATCATAGCTCATGATGGCACAGCTGCAAATAATGCTAAGTGTTCGTTTAGAAGAATTATACTATTTTTTTAATCCATGGTTTTAGTCTGTAATGTTCAGAATACAGTTTAGTTGTATTTACTGTAGTTTCAAAGTTATTGCCTCCTGTGCTTTCTGTTTTATACAGAAATGGATTGTTGTTGTATTACTTTTTCTGCTATAGAAAATATTTACTCAGAATGTTTTTAAGTGGCAGTGTGCATAAAATTGCACTTGCTTTTCACTTGGGAAGCCTTAGCTCCTCTTCAATTTGTCACTAGTGCAACGAGTTAGGCAGTGCCCAGCTGATACCTTGCAAAACCTTCAGCAGGGCCTGGCCTTGTGCCCAAAGAGGAGCTTTTACTGGCCTAGTAGGGAGTTGTTGCAGATGCAGATTAAAATGCTTTTGTGAAAATATAGGAAATGGCATTTAGAAAGCCTGTGCTCTCAGTGGCTTTCGGAGCAAGGCCGCATTGGTTTCATTTATATCTACAATTGGCTATAAGCCTCTGGAAAATGCAAAATTCTTTCTATATAGTGTCTGGAGCAGGAGATGTTCTGTCATTAGCTTTATTGATACAAAGGCTGTATCCGTTAAGATAAGAAAATTAAATAAGCAATTTTTTGAAAATGGCTAACAACTTCCATGATCAGAGAAATATGCATGTAGCTAAATTCTTTGATAGATACATAGTTATTTTACTTACAGCTCACCATATTTGTTCACCATGATGATAACATGATGTTCAGTCTTGGAGAGAGAGAATCAAGCTGGTGTAAATAGACTGCGACTTCTTTGCACCTCAGGGCATGGGACAGAGGGAGAGGAGCAGCAAGAGTTAAGGATATTGAAGCACCCTGCTAACACCACCCACTGCACTGAACACACTTGCTTAGTGGAGGAACAGCCACATGTGTGTGCAGCCTTCTGCCCATCTTTCCAGCAATTCTGTTCAGGCTGGAGTTATACCAGCGTAACTGAGCAAGGATTTGGCATCATGTGTTCAGGAGTGCATGTCATTCCTTTAGTGAGCCATCTCCCACTGGATTTGTTTGCATACACAGTAGATGTGAGGTTGTTAACTGTGAAATTCGATCTTCTGGGACAAATACATCCTTAGTATGAGTCCTTTGAATTTAGTGAAGATGACCCGGTGTACTTAAACAAGGTATATTTAAACAGAACCTAAAAATGACTGGTAAATATCTAGCTTGTCTTTACCCTGATGGAAAGGTTTCTGGCATTATTATATTAGCTTCTTAATTATAATTTAGATGCTAGAAAAACATTAAGACAAATTTATTATTTCCTTTTATTTTTGTGAGTCCTTTCTTACTCAAAGAAAGGCACAAAGAATCCCAAATCCTTAGCATAAGTTCAATTCCCCAATACTTTAATGGCCTTGTATTACAATTAACTGATGATCTTGAGTCCCTAAAGGATTTAAAGAGTAGTTTAAGTACATAGTTACACTAAGCGCTGAAAATATGCTTGCAACCAGTTTTCTGTATGTGTAGTACACTACTGGGTCCCTCCTTTGTGCATGTCATTGACCCTTATCTATAAAAAGATATTCCTGTAGAGAAAACTTGAAGTATTCCATGGTACATTATTACTGCTCAGGGAACTCTCTTAATTTTCATGCTGATAAAGATATTAACTTAGAAAAATAAGACAAATCCTTTTGTCTGAATGGCAGTTGAAAATCTGTGTTGTGACTACAGTTGACTGAAGCTCAATTACTTTAATAAACGTATTCCAAATTTCATTTCAATTACATTTGCATTTTAATGAACGATTCTCACCTACTTGTCAAATAGGCAGCCAAGCTAAATTTATTTAAGTTATTGTATAAACAAGGTATTATGATGCCAGAATTTAAATGGAGAAATATTTGATGTCCTATTCCAGCAATGTACTGTAAATCTACAGTATAGAAAAGTATGTTGGTCACCTCTGTATTTTAAGTTTCAATTTATTTTACTGTTTTCCTGACAAGAGTCCATGAACCTTTAGGGTCATTCGTAAATATTCCAGAAATAATCCTGTGGAATTATGAGAGGATTTTTTTGTTTAAATTAGGTAGTTGTTACAGTTTTTTAATATGCTGCATTTCTGTTAATTCTGTTTTATTTCTTTTTCCATACTTGGAGACTGTAGAACTACTTTTTGTTTTACCTGGGACTTCAAGGAAGTCATAGACTAAAAATGTTCATTCACAAGTGTGCATAACGTTTCCTATTCCTGTGGGTATATGAGAGTGATCATTGATTTTGGTATACACATATTAAAGCCTTCTGTATTAGATAAACCTTAAAAAAAGTACTGATTGTACTTGCCCTTTATGCATTTTTCTCCAATAATACTGGTTATGGCTGTTAGTGTAAAAGAACTTTCTAGTTTCTAATTATCTTTCTCTACCACTTCTCTTTGATTCATGTTATAACCTCATTGTTCACTATTTATAGTGAATATATAGCATTATAATATACAGCTGCAGCAGGGGTTTTGATCTTTAAGACAGAATACTTATGTTAGTGCATGCTAGAAACATAGAAAAAGCACTATGAAGGGGAAAAAATATTTTTATGTACAAATCTCTTGATAGTTGGCAGAAAGGAGAGAGAGAAAACTACTGGAAAAGGACATAAAGCAAGAATTTGAGGTCATTAAACATTTTCTAGTATTCCAAGACAAGTCTGTTATGCAAAATACTAGGTTCTTATGAA
Organism: Cariama cristata; assembly: GCF_000690535.1. Lineage (NCBI taxonomy): Eukaryota > Metazoa > Chordata > Aves > Cariamiformes > Cariamidae > Cariama > Cariama cristata. Next base: position 36,765 of record NW_009637166.1, on the reverse strand, counting down.
AACCATTAAGCCAGTCTGACACAACTCTGAAATCCTTATGGTTTTCTAAAGCATGCAGTGTTTCTTTATCAGACATCTTATTTTCTTACCTTTTTTTTTTTTCTTTTTCCAAAGTTAGTATAGAAATATCTAGCAGACAGGTTATCTACCTGAACTGCAAATGTTTTCAGGCTTGTATTTATCATTGCTGGACTTAAAAAGTAATGTCAACAAAACCAAAAACCCAATCCCAAAACCATTAAATTGTACAAGTGGTTTTTCATTTTTTCATCAAGGGAAGCAAAGAGGGAATAAATGCTTCCCTTGAGAACTGGTGAATTCAATGCCTGAAATTTGCACACTACATGACCTTCAGGTGCTTTAATACATGTCTGTTAAGTAAAGGGAGTTATTGTCCGTAAAACAAATGAGGCCCAGTTTTCAAACCTAGATTGTGTTTGAAAGAATCAATACAGCCTGATGACACTCAATTCAAAAGTCAGCCACACATTAACGTAAAGGGATGTGTCCTGTGCCTGGATAGTATGCTCGTCTGACTTGGATCAGCTGTTATGTTCTTGCTAACATTTTAATAAAAGGCTGTAGAGTAATTGTGTGCCATATCCCTTTCACTGCCCTAGCTCACTTTTTTTTTTTAACCTCTGTTGTCATCCTACAGGGAGTGCATTATGGTTTCTTCTTTATTTTCTTCTTTTGCAGTAATACCCTGCCTGTTGTCTTCAGCTCACTCACAGGCTTCACTGGCACATTCCCTGTTACTAACAATGCAGCCTTCTGACAGCAAGTGGAATTTAGCAGCTAACAGGTAGCTTCAGGGCAGTGCCTGTCAGGCTGTGACAACTGAGTTAAGACAGTGATGGGGCTTGGTGGTCAACTGGCTGCTATAAATCAGAATTGGGCAGGGAGATTTTAAATCAAGTACTAGACAAAGTGATGCTGAGTTCAAGACATGTAATAGTTAACCTGTGCAGTGCTAAAAGAGAGAAGGGAAAGGTCTCCCACTTCATATGGGGAATTGTTGTCCTTTGTCGTCATATTGCAGAAGGAAATACTAACATTGAACTCTTTAACATAGATTTCATATTATTCTGTATTCAAAATTAAGTTGGTGGGCAACAGAGAAATTAATTTGATAATGTGTCTTTGGTACACTGACCAACTTGTGATGATTTTGGCAGGCATCATATCAATTCTGTGAAGCAAGGTGGAGAACACTTTCCTATACTTCCCCAAGAATCACCGGAGAGGAAGAACACACTGAAAGCAGCCCCGCAGGCTCAGGGCACAAGATGGAGAGCTGAGTTCCAGCCACCTAAACACTCCTCTGATGCAGAGGAGTCAGAGGAAGAAATAAACACGTAAGTCAGCTCAGAGGGCTTTTGGTGGTCTGAGGTCAGTGGTTTTAAAAAGCGATAATTTCCAGTTTCTGTTGTTATTTGGTATTGAGGCAGAATATTACTACTTGTGTGAGCTAGAAAGAGAAAATGCTTAAAGTCTGGGTAAGTGAGCAGATGTAAACTTAGAAAGCATGGAAAGAAAAAATGCTTGAGATGCTGTTTAAAAAGGAGGGAGTTTAGAAGGCAGAAGGTTAATGAACTCAGGAGAGATTTCATAGCCAACTCAGAACTGATTCTGTGATGAGAAGAGGAGGAGGCCTGGTGAGTTTGTGCTGTGCTTTTGTTCCCACAATGAGACCACGGCATTAAGAATAAAAAAGAATTGCATTCAGCACCATAAGTGGCTTAGCTTGCAGACTGGGTTTCTTTGCTAGTTCAGATCTATTACTTACTATCTTCTTCACGTTTTCTCTCTATTTGATCATTAGATAGTCTTCAGTCCTTTGGCTCACACTGGTCTGTTCAGTGCACCTCTAATGGCTGTTGTAATGCTGTAGTTGTCTTCCATTTGTCAGCCCTCACTGGGTGATGATTAAATACTTGCTCAGCAGCACAGAGTAGCTCTGCTAGAGGTTACACCCCTTTGGAGCCTTGCATCACCTTTGCATCAAAAGCTCATCAATCTCTAACAGTCTTTTCTCATCAGCTTGCTGTGGCTTTTGTCACTCCCAGGTAGCAGCTTCCTTTCATTCACCTTTTTTCCATGAACCAGCTCTCAATTTGGAAGACTCAGTCTGCAGAGTCGTCTGAAATGCAATCAAGCCCTAGTCATAAAGTGGGACAACGTATAACCATTATTAAAAAATAAGAAATAAAATCTTTCCTGTTAGTATGAAACCCTGTCTAGCACAGACAGGCTGAGAGACTCTGAACAGGGAAGTATCATATTTAGTAGAGTAACGTTTAATATCCACCATTCTAAATGGTCACTAACTGAATAGCTAGAAAAAGTGGGAAAGGAATAGAGTATTACTGCGAGTGTTATGGAAGGAGAAAAGGGGTATAGGGTATTAGTCAAAGTATTTTGGAATCTTAGCCTCTGCATCATCTAAAACTTTCTCCTTTATTAAACAAGTCACCTACAACTGAATTTAAATGGCACTGTGAAGCACTTTGATCCTAGGTTAATGAAGGCCACCTGAATATTTTAGGTAAACAAGATTATTTAATTAAAAAAATTGAATACATAAGAGCGTCCCTGAAAGCTTTTTGTAAACTCCATGTTTATTAGTCTTTTTGATATGTAACTGTTCTATCTACCCATAACTCAGCTAATCTACATTTATTGCAGACAAATAATTTATCACATGTATGAAAAATACCATTGCCTTTATTATTGTGACCATTCAGATTATTGAAGTCATTTATTTTCTTCTGTAAGGAAAGGCTTCTTTCTTCAGCAAGGCTGACCTAAAAAGATTTAATATTCCTCTTTCCTTTATGAGGTATACCTGCATGGGCAAAATTATCTTCATTTAGATACAGCTTCTCCTAGCAGTAAAAAAAAGCTTTTAGTGGTGCAGAGTATACCAGGCTTGTGGGTGAATACTGACAAAGCGACTTTAATCCTACATCTGTACCAGGGTTTTTGCCAGTTGTAACGTTTTTTTAATAAAATCTTACAACTAACCTAAAAATCTACACTAGCTAAAGCTCCTAGTGTAAACCTGATATCCTTTAATATTTTCAATGTGTCGCTTAAAATGAATATTAATTGAGAGTTTAACTTCATTTTTAGAGGAAAGACCTCTAGCATCTGCCAACATTTCTAAGAGGGAAATCATTAGACTTATGATCAGATGTCAGAATTAGGGAGTCTTATGGAGAATTTTGTCAACTCTAGGATGTGTTGGGTGGGACAAGAGTACACAATGAAACATATGTGAAACAAGAAATGTGTGGCTTTGGCAGGTGTGCCTTTACTCGTTCAACTTGTCCCGTGTGACTTAACACATGTGCAGGAACCCTGCCAGTATTTGTTAGTTCCAGTTGTGTGCTGTTATACATATGCTTCTCTCCAGTCTTAAACAGTGTAAAAGTGTGGAGGGGGGAAGAAAGCCTAGATACAAAATACCGATCACTATCTGTTGTGGAGACTTACTTCACTCCTAGCTTTCACAATGCTGACTTCAAAAATCAGGAACTTCACGGAATAAGAAAAGCTCTGAAGCAGCATTAAACTGCTTGGGCACAAAGTGTCTTTTTAACAGCTAATGTCTGGCTTCAGTCTTTCACAGTGGCTGAAACTGTCGGATCTGTTGGCACAGATTCCAGTAGACCTTGCCCACTCACCTTCCTCTTTTTCCCTGCAAGACAAATATTAAGCCTCTACTGGGACTTTTTTAGTGCTGTTGCCTAAGCTGTAGCATTTAATTGTGTTTTCAACTATTTTAAATGTATCAACACTCTAAACTTGGTAACCGCTTCTTATCATAACAGTAGACAAAGTAGAAGTAAAGTTTTAGTTATCCCTCATTAGTAGGAATATGGACTCTGTCAAATACTTCAATGTGTATACGGTTGTCTCAACTGTCTATTCTGGCATTCTGTTGTTCATTAGGACTACAGGGAAGAGAAAATTGTAAGTGTGATTTGAGGAAGCACAAGACAGACATGTTGTTTTGAACAACGAAGTCTGTGGAATTCATGTGCCCAATCATCTCTAATAAGTACAAATTTGCGGTTACTGTTTATCTGAGATTGAATGAAGACCACTTCTTGAGGGTTTGTGTAAGAAATTTCTTTTGGGATAGCAGGAACGCCTGCCAGCTTACCTCTTTGTTAGATATCTCCTTTGTTAGACAAAACAATACGCAAGTTTATTAATTTCTTCATTAGCTGAAGAAAATAGACATGTTGACCTCTCTTTAAATCTAGTGCTGAGATGCCCGTGCCAGTGTGGTATGTACTGTTTACAATTTTCTAAAGCAAAGCAGTAACTGTATCAATGGAATGCTTGGGGCACACACTCCTCAACCCTTGTTGCATCTATTGCTACTTTATAGTACGCAATAGTAAACTGACACCCCCAAACTCCTTCAGACCTAGAAAGGAAATATTAATCCAGAATCAATCATTCATTCATCTAGAAAGTCTTTGCTAAAGAAATCTGCATAAAGCTTTAAGGCTCACCCACCACTCAGATCTCAGTTAGCATCTCAGCTATTTTGTTACGGCCAGTATAATTTCAGTCTTTTTCTAATTTATCATCCAGCATACAATAGTTCATGTTATATTTTCTGTGTGGACCTCCTATCTTCTGTATACTATCAATATATGAAGGCTATGATAGCTCACTGTGCTGATTGAGCTTGAATCTCTGTTGTCTAACACCAAGTGCAGATAGTTATTTACATTTGGGAAAAACAGCTGTAAACATTTCCTTTTCTTGCTTGGTAGCATTTTATAAACACTTTGCACAGGTGTAAATGGCCAAACAGGCTTGTGGCAGTGAAGAAACAGTCCCCAAAGCCTATAAAGAACTCAGTTTTCTGTTACATTGGTTTGGCCAGCATTTGACTCTTTTTTTTCATTGAGGTGAATCTTTTCTGCTTGACATACTGTGTGCACAGAAAACAATAAAGATTAACCTAGGAAAAACTGAACAGAATTTGAGGCACATTTTGAAGCTTTGGCCTCATGTATATAATCCTACTGACTCCATTGGCACGATACCAACAGAAAACAAGTGTAATGGAATGTAAGCAGTAGCTCAGCATCTTTTTCTCAAACAAATCAGTAGTGCTATTTTGTGTGCCCCCAAATTTGATGTTACGTAAATGCTTAATTGCTAGTAGTAAGTAGTAGTATAAATATGTAAATACAAATACCATATTTATAATTTATAAAGTACCATAAACATACTAGAAATAAACAATAATTATATATCCTGGTAAACATAAATATCAGATTTGTAATATTAATAAATGCTATTAAATGCAGTAGTTAACAATTTAGAAATACACCTAAGAATTTTTTTTTAATGTAAGGATGAGAAGAGGGAGTGTGGTGATGTGAACACAATAAATGGTTTTATTGGCTCTGTCTTCATTTCATATACTCCTTTTTTAACTTCAGTCTTTGTCCTTTCCCACAGTTGCTCTCTAACAGAAGGCAACCACTTGAGGAAGTCAGGGAAGAAGAAAAAAGAGATGACCTTACGGTCTTTCACTCCTGTTTATAGCAGTGTCTTGATTCCAAGCCCCCCTGGAGCAAAAAGGTATATTTAAAGGCAGATTTGAGTCCTACCCTCCTTGGCAAGACATAAGCGAAATTCACAGCAACACAGGCCCCTAACACATGTACCCAGAGCCACTGTTCAGCTGGTGAACATGTATCCTGATAATTTCAGGAGTTCATGGTGAAATAGTCTGTCGTTACTAATAGTAACTGTTAAATTCTAACATTAAATGATTGAATTCTAATGAGTTGCTGAAAACCTTGTATGTGCGCATGTACACAAACACATCGTTTGCATTGCTGATCTTGACTTGGCAAGTTCTGACTATGTTGCATAAAATTTGCTTATGTGGTATAGCTCTCAACATTAGGCTCATTTTAAGGAAAGGCTGTCAAAATTAAAATTTAATTTGCCTAGTTAAAAAAAAGTAGGCCTACAAAGGAGAGAGGGAGAAGACAGTACTTCATGTACACTTCTATATATCTTATTAGTCAGTAATACATGATGTCTGTTCTGTTCTAAGTTCATTAATCCAATTGTTCACCAAAAGTGCCTTTATATATTTACATTTGCGTGTGGAATAAGCTAAAATGCCAAAGATAATCTTAGTTCAGAAAGAGATGGGTCCAATATTTTAAACCTGCACACTGCTTTTTTCTTAAATGCAAAACTTAGAAGCTACTGTAGAATCTAAAACACAGAAGAATCCATACCATAAAGGGATAAATGCCAGAATCCTCATAGGTGTGAAAGCACTGAGCACATCACCAAGATTAAGTCCACTGAAAATTTCACATCCAAAAATATGCTTTCAGGATTCAGAGTTATGTATCAACATTACAAAAACCTTGAGAAGTGTCTAGAATTCAGTGAGACAATTAAAAAAATCATCTGCTACAGAAATGCTTTGATGTATTTATTTCAGCCAACATGATGCCAGTTTGACTGTTTCCCTGAGTCTATACTATAACACATTTGTTTCTTCTCTTTGCAGTGAACATCTCTTCCGACAACTGTGTGCCATACACTGGCTTTTGGAAGCTTTGACTCTTGATTCCAACAGTTCAACACATTCCATATTAACCTGTTGGAATCCAGCGTATGTGCACAATGCATGATAGTAGATGGAATGAGGAGTTTGGAATCTTTTGTCCTTTATACGTTCTTGTTTCTCTTCTTTCAAGTAATAACTATTTGAGTGAAATGTTATTAATTCTGTACCATGCGACATAAACAAATTTTGCATCGACTTTGCCCCCATGCAGTCAGCAGGGAGTTGTACAGTCAAATCAGTAGCACAGCATGGTCCTCTATCATTGCAAGTTGCAGAACTAAGAGAAAATACTGAGCTATCTCAGCCAAATTTAGTTGTGTTTTCTTTCCTTTTTGTCTTTTGTTAATAATTATACAGATTAAATACATGTAGTAATAGATGTATGTATATTTCCATAGCTTTCCCTTGGAGGGTTATCTCAGCGAACTCAACAGGGATTCCGTATACATTATAATTGCAGAACAAAGCCAGTGATTAAGTGATATTTAGTAGCTGGTTGTATTCTATCAATTATGTATGACAATGATGGGTACGTGTAAAAGATCCATTGCTTCTGAACTTTTATACTGTTAAAAGTAAATATTCATTTAAGTTCCCAACATTTTTAGTCAATATAATCATGTTGACACAACATGTATTTAAATTATTCATGAGTGTTTGGTAAAACAGTGAACAGTTTATACTCTGATTTGCAGGGCAGAGCTCTTCAGAGCTGTTCTCTTTGCTCTGTGTATTCTCAGTCAAAACAAGCTGTGCCTATGTATAACAGAGGTGGCAGAGCAGTGTTATATAGACTTAGCCTGATGAATTGGAGGAGAGAATCAGTCCAGTATGCATTGTAGATGGGTTTTTCACCCATTCACATATGAAGACCAACCAGTAGACTGGGATAAAAGAAACAGTTTGTCAGCAAGTCCCACAGATACAGGCTGACCGCAGAGTATAAATGCATAAAGCTCTGGATTCATTTCCAGGTTCTGAAGCAGTGCAGTCTCTTATATACTTTCATCTGCTCTCTGTTGCTGTCTCTAACCACCACTCCTCTCCCTCAATGTCATTTGAACTGATCTGCATACACACATGCTTCATTACACAGTAACCACGAAAAATTAGGCTTACCTTTAGATCATATAGTCTATGCACAAAAAGAGATATTTTCCTTTTTTTAAATGTGGTTAAGGAAGCAAGCTTAGAACACTAATCTGCTTTGTAAAACCTTTGATTAGGTGGGGACTGAACGATAGATGAGACTACTCAGCAGTGACCACTTGTTATACCATAGTTGCAAGGACTGCAGCTTCTACATTTACCTTTGTCAATGTTAAGTAACATTTTAAACTTTTTGGACTGGTATAGGTCTTCATTTAGACAATAGCATGGAAAAAATCAAACTTGTGTGAACCTGCTGTCATTTCTATCCATGAAATCTTGCTATACTGGATAAAATTCTTCAGTACTTGCACAGAGGAAGTTGAGAGCATAATCTGGCCCAGTACATGCATGATAGTTTGTAAAATTACTTCTTTACGTGGTTCTTCACTTGTGACTATAACTTACTCACAGCTTATACACCTCGCATTTTCTTTCCATTTCTTATAAGCAAAGATATACATCATGGTAGCAGTCAGCCACCGTTTACTCTCTATTTATTACATTTCTTAAAAGAACTTGTAATAAAAGCAAGACTCCAAAATGGAAAACTAATTAAATTGTTTTCCCTTAGGGACCCTGGTGCTTGTAAAAAAACAGTAAAAGAAATCAAAGAGGAAAAGTTAGCAACATACATGTGGGAGCTGTTTATTACAAACACAAAGGTAACTTCATTGTTAATTTCTTCCTTGGGATGTAATCCAACTGTTCAAGCATTTGTTTTGTTGCTTAATTGAACTCCATGATACTGCATTTTATGGTCTGGATCTTGTGACTGCAGAGTACTTGTCTGTCTAGGTTTTGCAGAATAACAATTTGAAACTAGGTAATAGGAAGAGCAGTGTGTAGCTGATTGAAACTGGGGCTTGGTCTTAGTGATAAGCACTGGTGTGGGAAAAAGTAAATATTTGGCTAAAACATAACTACCCTCTTGTTTGCATTTGCTCCCTTTTTTATGACCCAGAGTCACATAGCAGCATTTGTTCAATACAAATAGGTCTTTTTCAGTCGAGTGGGGATTTCAGTCTGGTATCCTGGAGGTCTTATTCTAGTAAGTTCTAGTCATTGTTTGGTTGCCTTTTTACACAGGATTTAAAGCTAAATTTGGAAACAAATGCCAAATGTTGAGGCCTTTAAAGAAAGCAGGATTCACTTGCCACATTCAAAGCAAAGCCAAGGAAAGGAGGAAACAAGCAATTCAGATGAAAGCCTTTTGAAAGAAAAATAAAGTTAATACCTGAGAGGAAATTAAACACTGTAAAACTATCTGTAACACTTGGTAACTGTTTTACTGTCTTTTTCAAACCACAGAAAGACTTTTCTTTTTGAAACTGCTGAAGTTACTGGAGGAAAATGAAGAGGGAATGAGTGATGCTTCGGAGTATAACTAGGAGAACTCAATAAAGAGCCAGTGGGTTTCTCACTCTGTAGCACGTCTTACATTTTGATCTTCAGCAGTTTGCTTAAGCTTTTAATTTTTTGCTTTGCCCCCTATAAAGCTAAATTAAACAAGTTTTGTAAAGTGCTTTGAGAACCCCAGGTGAGGCACTCTTAGAAATACAAGCTGTTGTTACGCACAGACTATTTGCTCTTGTTATTTGTCAACACCTGCAGTTCGTACTCTCATGATAAAAATGATTCAACAGAAGATTATGATTTCTGTTGGAGAATAAGCAGCAGAAGTTGTGAAACTTTTAAAAAAGACAAAGACAATGGTTTTATGCAAATATTCTTCTGCTGTTAGCAAACAGAGAGAGAAAGTGAGCAAGTCACATAAATAACAGAGTTGTTTCTAAATATGAAGCTTTTTGATTTTTCCATACAGTCTTACCAGTTCTCTAAAGTCAGGTCCAAATGAACATGAGCAGAAGAAACCAAAGGGCATGTCAGTCTTGATGTGTCTTTTAGCATTTATATTGCTGATACTTTTTTTTTTTCCTCTCTGATTAGTGACAATTTCCTTTCTGTCATTTACACTAATATTACCTGAAGATTGCTTTTCCTATTTGATATGGAACTTCTAGTGGAAATACTGGGTTCCTTCGGGGCACTTGCTCTATAATATATACGGTTCTGATTATCAAGCCTGCAGAATTCAGTCTGCTTTCAGACTTCAATTTTACATTCCTGACATGGGAAATTCATTTCCCAGGTTATTGTGTGTTGGGAGGAGACCTGAACATTTATCAAACCACTTTGACCTAATCTTCCCTGTACATCAGAAAGTTGCTCTATTACCAACTCTCTCTGCAGCTGCAGTGTTACTCGTTTACAAATTAGCTTAATCTGTTGTCATTTAATGCTATAGCAGAGGACTATTAAAGAAAGGTAACAAAATGAAGGAGGTCCTACCCAAGAAGTCACTAGCTCATTTGAAGTCACTGGAGAAAAACCTATGAGGTTACAGGAGGACTAGAAGGATCTAATATTGGAATTATTTACAGAAATATGGTTCTTTGTTGTCAAATCACTATAGAAAACCCCTCCTTTCTATTAATTTTTTCTTCTGTGTACAGAAATTCACCTGGAAAGCACGATACGGTCCACTTAGCAGGAAGATAAACAAGACACCTACTCTAGGTATCTCTCAGCTTAGCAGTCAGTCATCTCCCTGTGGTCAAACCCCTCGTGGCAGCATAACTTCCACTGTACTTTGCTCTGAAGACAACACCAAGATTAGTGTAGCTTCATCTGATGTTATGAGTGAGTCAGCACAAGATGAAGACCGACAACCTCTTTTCCCTCGTAAGTTACTTTTCTTGACTGCCAATATCAAATGGGTTTGCTTTCAGTGTTACTAGGGAGAGCCTATGTCAAAGACACTGCTATATGTACCAGGATGTTTCTCTTCCGGCATATGGAACTTTGTACAAGTCTCTCTGTGCTCTCCCTGTTAGCAAATTGGGTTAACGACAATATAATCCCATGTGAGTATTAAGTAAGAGTTTTAATTAATATTCAGTTACAGCAGTTGTATAATCAGACTGTCATCCACATCTATAAGGTCCAGCAGACAGTGAAAACAGTGAAATTTTTCTCTGCCGTAACCAACTGATCCACTGAATAAGTATCTGTCTAACTTAGGGGTTTCTTACTCTGTATTCCTCCTAGTTCTCCATCAGTGATTACCTGTGGTTGATAGACCTGACAGAATAGTCGATCTGGTAGCTGTGCAATGCGTTTCAGTACAAAGCTAGGTAATCTTAAGTCTTTTCCCTCCTAAGTAAAGGACCAGAAAAGCATATTAGCATTTAGTGCTCTAATTACCTTTTAATTGATATTTATATTATCATTATTAGGCTGACATCATGCTCTGCTAGACTCTAAATTAGCACTCAGGAAGGAGCTCTTGGAGTCTTTTGCGATAATTCTGTGAATGTTCAGTAGCTATCAAAAAGGCAAGAAGAACCCTAAGAATGAAGTGGAAGACAAAGCAGAAGACATGTTAGGCAAAAATACAGATGTTTTGTATGTGCTTCCTCAGTTCCGGTCCTTCCAATTCAGACAGACTGGTATCAGAAATAGTAAAGTTTGATGGAAAAAAAATGGTGAGGTATGGTAGTGATACAGAATAGTTTCCATATGAGAATCAATTAAATAGACTAAGGCTCTTCAGTGCAGAAAAGAAATGTCTGAATACAAGGTTATGACAGATCTCTGTAATGTCACGAAGTGCATGGGAAAAAGCGATTAGAGAGTGGTTATTCACAAGTTCCCTTGACAGCAGATTTATGCCACACCAAATTAAATTATCTGGCAGAAAATTTAAAGCAATGAGAGGTGTTTTCGTGCAATGCATGATTAAAGTTAGGAATTCATTACTGCAATATATTGCTGGAAGTATATTCAAGTCCAAGAGCAATTTAAATGAACAGAAGAAAAAACAATTAATTGCTTTTAAATGTAAAAGAATGGACACGTTTTCTGGGTCTGAAAGACCTTTAGGTTCAGACTGCCAGAAGCTGGGTGGATATATCGGGAATCTTGCGCTAGTGTCATACTACCTACACAGCTGCTGCTGCTCTCCATGGCACTGAGCACAGATGAATGGCGTTCCTATGACACGAATGGGAGTAATGGAGAATTCAAAGCTATAGTTTCAAGTAATTTGTTTGCAGATGTAGGTGAACAATTGGTTTGTGTGTGAGCTGAGATTTGAAAATAATCTTGAAAGCTCTAACGGCTGGGAGCCTCCATTTGGTGTGGGACATAAAGAAGTATCTTGTGGTATGAGTGATGTATGGGAAGGATGTTCAGTGTACCCTTTGGAACAACATCTATCACATGATTGCCTGTGATTTCAAGGGACTGGTCTGAGTTACCAGTCTGGTCCTCTCAAGGATTATGTTTCTAGCTCTAAAAAAATATGGGAGGTTAGTTTCTGCAGGGCAGCTCTGTAGCAAAGGTTGGATTCTGTAATGAGTTCTGAATCTGCTAGAATCATGTTTAATCCAGGAGTCTGATTATAGAATGCTTCATGGACAAATCGGGAATGGATTACAAGTACAGCTGCCCTGTAGCCTTATACCCCAAATTCACAAGGCTTCACGTAACTCATACAGACATAATTTTAAAAGCACACACGACCCTAACCCACATGTATGCATATATATTTTTCAAAAGTGGGAAAGAGATTTCGTAGTAGACGGGTAATCAGAAGGTACAGCTGAGTGTGACTCTTACAGAAAGATTTCTTTTAAGGTAGGAATTCATAACTCAATATTAAGCCTTTTCTCCAACTCTAATTTAGATACTGTTGTTCGGGGAGTGCTGCTGTAGAATGTCCGCTTGTACAAATTTGATTTTTCAATGCTGTTGGCTGAGCGAGGACCTATACTGGTCCAAAAGTTTAAATGTTACATCACGTTGACAAAGGTAAATGTGGAAGCTGCAGTCCCTGCAGCTGTGCTATAACAACAGGTCACTGCTGAGGTAGTTTCATTTATCATTCAGTCCCTATCTAACCAAAGGTTTTACAAAGCAGATTAGTATTCTAAGCTTGTTTCCTTTACCGCATTTAAAAAAAACCTAAATCTCTCTTTGTGCAGACAGACTATATGATCTAAATGTACTAAATGTAAGCCTAATTTTTCATTGTTACTGTAAAATGAAGAACATGTGTATGCAGATCATTTCAAATGACATACATTTTCTTCACGCTGAGAAGTAAAATGTGAGAACTGTGTTGGAGAGATTAAACACTAACTGGATTTTATCCCCAAAGCTTTCCAGCCAGCAGTTTAGCTTTGAATTCTCAGTCAAAACCATACTTTTAAAAGAGGAGGTATAAATATTTGTGCAAAGCATCTTCATTATAAAACTTATACCTGAATTTTCGGGCTTTTCTTTTGGATTGATCAATGTCTTTTCAATTGATTTAGCATTGTTAGATCCCTGCAGAACAGGTAAATACTAGTACCTGATTTCACAGATTATTAACTAAGGCATAGAAATCAAGGTCAGGTGAAATTACTACATTCTTCGTGGCTTTTTTTCTCTTTTCTAATTAATGTCTGACTAGCTCACAGCTATGGAGGTTAGTATTTCAAAAATATTATGAATATGGACAAGCTTGAGTATTTGTTTTCCCAGTTTCTCCAGATGGAGAATTGGAACAGGTTCTAATGCTACAAACGGAGGGCCGAGAGGTAATTGTGTCCTCTGTTTCTGTTGATCAGCCAAAAAGAGAAGCTATATCTTTGTGGTATTAGCCCTGGTTTGCTTCCTGTCATCTCTGCAAAATCTGCCAACAGGACTGCTTTCAGGACTGGCTTTAGATAACTCAGCTGATCTTGGAGAAAACATCAAATGCTGCCAGTGCTTAGTATAGCCCTCTTCCCCCAAAGCACCGTGATCTGCAGAGTAGATGGCTTTCAGATATCCAGCTACTGAATCTGCCCAAATGGTAACCATAAATAGAAAGGAGTGGGTTCTTCTAAGAAGGGTTCTGACCCTGCATGCCAAGAACAGATGAGATTTGTGTGCAGCCTTAGCTCAGTTTGAGCAAAGGCTCTCTGCCCATATCGATGTTAGGTTCCAGACCCTGTGGGGGTCAATCTTTGTATTCAAACTGCTCCTCAGCTCTAGAGCTCTAGAAGGTTCAGTGGCATAGCCAGCATCTTGCAGGCTCACACTTTGAGACTAGTAAGGATCACAGTGGAGCTGCTACTAGAACTAGTTAGTGCTAGAACTTAGGAGATTCTGACCAGGACCTTGGCACCCTTGAAACTCACCTGGCCGCAACTAATGAAGGAAATTCATTGTAAGCATGGTTCTTTAAAATTTTAGCCCATTAGCTGGTGCCCAGCAACTTCTTCCATCCATGTCTTACATTCATAAATTCACAGTGTAATATTCAAATCTGTACTTTTAACAAGCAGAAGTAGTTTGTGCTGTTATTTAACACAGTCAACGTTCAGCAGTCATTTTACATTCTACTATATGTGCTGCTTCACAAAACTGTGGGGAAAAAGACCTTTTGAATTTGGGGATTACAACTTCAAGGTGATGACTGCTTAGTAAAATGTCACTTATTACCATGTAGGACATATTGAGCACCTCAGAGGATGACTTAGAATTTGACAGCTGACACTGGAATTTTTAATAACAAGTGTGACAGTTGTTTTACTGCATGAGTGATTGGAGGGAATAATGTAGAGAAGATGGCCGTCTCAGTGTCTCTCCTGGGGTTTGGCTGGAATGAAACAGCAGTGGGAAGAAAAACAGAGATGTCAATTTGAAGGAAAACAGTGAGTGAAATTGGCTTTCCAGGTATTCAAGAGAGGGGAGAATATAAGCATTCACATTACAGTGGAAGGCAGAAAGAGAGTAAAGAGTGTTATTAGTGAGAGAGATCTGCTCAAAGGTGGATAATCTGGAAACTATAGCCAATGAAGGGCTACTTGAGATGTCTTAAGTTTTGGTGGGTACTGATAAGGAAACACAGAGGGGTAATTAGATACCTGTTCATGTTAAATGTATTAAATTCTGTGTGACATTTAAAAGAAGAATAGCAAAGTGATACGGTAGACTTAGAAATTCAGAAGACAGTTATGCCACTAGAATGTGAACGGCACAGTACAGGAACTGAAAATAGACTTTCTGCATAGTTTGTTCAAATCTACCTGTTTTTCTAATGCACTATTTTATAAGCATCTAATGTAAAAAATATTTAGTATGTTCTGCTTGATGGGTTCTGGGTTTTTTCACAGCTGAAAGAACAAAGCTTGTGTTTTCAAAAGGGATTAATGAATTGGGTGCATTCATATTTGGGTACCTATCTTGAAACCTCTTTAAAAAGCTGCTTTTTTTTCTGAAGGAAACTTTAATTTTTAGAAATCCTAAATAGCAGGTTTCTTTACAATGTGTCATTCAAGCCAGCATATATGACATTGTCTCTGCAAGGAAGAGAGGAATGCACTATTGAGTTGGCATGTTTTTACAGAATTTTTTGTATCAGCCCTACAGAGTGTCATCCGGATAACACATGAAGAGGTGTCAAAAGATGTCTGTAAACAAAAGGATAAGGTTAAGAAGACTGGACTGCAACGGTATGTTACCTGATGGGTTTCTGAATGACTAGGAGAAGGAACTCATCAGGACAGGGCTTCTGCTTTTTTCCTATCTCCACCCCCACCCCCCCAAACAACTGAATTCAGCATTCAGTGAATTCAGATGACATTTACATTTTTTGGCATGGGTGGCAGCATAGCCCATTTTACTGGTGTGCAAACAGTAGGTATTTTCTGGAAAATACCCCATGAATCTTGCTTTTGCAAACAGAAGAGATCTTATGCTTCAGCAGCTTTGTAGAAAAAGCAGTGTTCTTATTTGAGTAGAATTGTTTCTGTTTCTACCATTGCATTTTTCAGTAGTCTCTCTATAACATTGCCAGCTAAGCTTATGTTAGCTGTGTTCCCTCATTACTCAGTTCTGTGGTGGTTTCCACAGCTATAAGATCAACTTGACAAACCAGTCTTACAATTAGACTTTGAAGCATTTATTTTTTTTTCCCCTTGAGTTGAGGTCAAGTGAAATAAGTTTTGTACCTGGATAGCTCCAGCAAGTCTGTAATATTAAGAATGTTTTATAAGCAGCTGTAGAATTTTTCACATTTTTGAGAAGGCATAGTGTACACTATTTTAAACCTTGATGTGTCTTACAGTTTGTTGCCAGTGGCTCAGAACTACAGAGTAAACATGCCACTCATTAAGGACAAAGAGAGTATAATACTGAGGAAGTAGAGGCCCAGAAGGCAGGGGTACGAGTACAAATCTGCTTTTGAAGCACATTATATGCTGTATAAACTCAGTGCTCTGTGTGGAAAGCATTTGGCATGCAAATGCCGGAGAGCATTTTATTACATGAGACCAGAACCAGGCCAGTGAAACCTTGCAGCACATTTAGTACATTTCAATGCAATGCAAAGGCACTTTCCTGGAAGGATGGGACTGGAATGAAAGATGGTAAAAATCCAAAATTAATATAATTTACAATTTTTTTTATTCATCAAATTCTTTCATAAATTTCATTAATTAAAAAAACCCTGTAAATTATATTAATTTTGGATTTTTAGTGAGAATAAGGACACCTCAAAATTTATGTAGGCTTGCAGTGCTTTATGTTCTGAGCAACACAGGTGCTTACCACAAAATGGTTACCACAAGATCTTAATTCCCGCTTTCTGTGGTGTTGTAGTTGCAGCTGCCATATCAGCTCTCTTACTGAAAGCAAATCTAACTTGTGTGCTGGTTTTGGTGTACTCTTAAAACACTACACACCTTGCTTCTGACCAGATTTAGGACTTGTCTTCAGACCTTTTAAAGATGCATTTGTATGGATTGATATTAAAATAAGACTATAGGGATAATGATAGGAAGTTTTATGACTGTGTACAAAAAATACAGGTTAACTATGTACAGCAGTGTTTTGGAATATTTCTGAATGACTTTTCTGGAAATAGTTTTGCTAAAAACATTGGATATATTTACTTTGGACTTCGTAGTCCTTTTCACCCAAAGGCAGAATAATAAATTCAGTCCACATCCAATCTGTGTGGCTGTCCTGTGTTTTCAGTTCAGAGATCACTGTATTGTTCTTCAGTGTTACTTTGACTCTTCTCATAGTAACAGTTGCAATGTCCTACCTCAAGGCCTTTTCCCAGAGCAGTGACATTTCTACCTTGTTGACCAGCCGAAGCCTGTCAGCCTTTCCCTTTCGCTCAGAAACATTCATCTGTGGTGTTTGTGCAAATTCTTTTGTCTCAGTAAGCATCAGACCTGACATCCTTCTCTATGTTGCTGTTCTGAAGGGTGTTATAGGAACAGTTTTCTTTCCCCCTCTCCCTTTCTTCTTCTTTCTATTCTTCTGTTCCATTTCGTACTTAGACTTTTTTGTTCCCAGAGTTTTCCTTATCTGGAGTTGGATCCTTGTTTTCCGCCCTGAGCAGCTGCTGTGACTGCATAAGGAACTAATCATTCCAGCATCCTGCAGTATGGAAGGACAAGTCAGACAGAAACTTACTACTTGCAGCTATGGTACCATTCTCCATACAGCCACACACGCATATTCTGTTTGATCAGCATTTGGAGATGAAGCCTCAGTTTGGCAGGATATAGTATAAGTAATTTACTGGAAAGAAAAGCAGATGTTTATAACATGGTAGTACTTTTTGTAGGAATGCATACATGAGCCCAATCTCCAGGTCAAAATTCTAGCTCAGGTCACTCTATTCCACGTCTCTTCTGTTGTATTTTAAATAATGTTTTACCCTAAATCACTGTACAGTATTCTGTTTCTTTTTAAGCAGTGGATACCTGATAGAAAGTGGAGGTTGAATTTCGGTTTAAATGTTTTGATTCTGAAGTTTATTTGCCTACAGCCTAGAGTTGACATAAAACTTAAACACTTTATAATAGTTTTGTAGAAATATGAATGTATATGGAACACTGTAAAAGCAAAAATTGTTATTGGTGTACACAGACTGAAATTACAATGTGTTCTTCACATTCATTGTTTTCTGCCTTCCTTAGTATCTTCCCAATTAACTATGCAGAAATATGGTAATGTTTAAAACCACAGCTTTAACTTTTAAGGATTTTTCTTTTTTTAGGAGGCAGGAAGAGCAATGTTGTCAAAAATACCAGGCTTTGAAACAACTGAAGTATTTCAGAAGAGACATGGAAAGAGTAAGACAGCTGGACACAAGAGCTGAAAGAGAAAGTGATGAAGATGGACTAAACTGGTAAGGAGGCACAGAAACCCCCAGTTCAAATGAGATGGTCAGGGTCCCAGAGTTCTGTCTTTAGTACAAAAAGCTTTTTTTCTTTTCTCTTCTTTTTTTTTTTTTTCCCCTCTCCCCAAAGTAAAATATCACTAGAAACCATTGAATCAGTTGCTGGAAATGCAGGCTTTTTAAATTTGTAGCAACAAAAATAGAGATATGATCTGTAGGAGCAGATCTCAGCCTGCTCAGGAAATAGGTTAATTGGAAATGGTAAGAAAGGGGATAATGAAGAATTCCTTTCCAGTGGTATTGGGCAAAAGCACTCAGTCCTTGCACTCACATACCCTTCCCAGCATGCAGCTTTATAGGAGACTTCTTCCAGCAGGAAGTATGTAAAACACAGTGTACACTGAAGATGAGAGATATTGTATAAATGTACATGGGTTAGATTCACAACTTCTTACCACACTGAACATTCACAATACTAAAACTGGTGGCAAAGGAGACTTTGGACTCCAGCTGTCCATCCAGGTTAAAAAGAAGAACATTTCCCTGCCAATGTTTGAACTGTGCGTGGATAATACTGCAACACTTAGAAGGGCAAGTACAGTAATCACCTAAATGCTTCCCAGTACAGCAATTCTGCAGATTACTGGTGGTTTATGTTTAAAAGGATATTAGTTGTATCCAGTGATCAGCTTCCAGATACACACTAGAAACAGCCTACCAGAATACCTCAGCAAGCTCACAGCATGTTCCCTGCTGCCAGGTCCATGAGAACTCCTTGGACATGGGACCTCAGAGTATGAAAACTGCATGGAATGTGGTTTTTTTTCAGCCTACCCTCTTTTGCTGTACTTGCTAGTAAGCCTTCTGTCCTTCATAAATTGAGGTAACAAAAAGTGCCGTTTCTAATCTCAGGTCCAAAATACCGGTAGCGCAGGACACGTCAGGAACACATCAGTCACACATTAACAAATAAACCCAATCTTGGCCTATCTAGCAGAACTCTGGTTTTAATTGTCAAACATACATGCTCCAACTGTCCCCTAAATTTAAGATCTGGCATGTAAATAAGCCTTGAAACCGGAGTGGATGTGGGTTTGTTTTCATACTTACAGTTCTGCTAGAAGAAGCCTTAATTTGGACAAAGCTCCATGAGTATAAAGGAGACTATACCGATACGGCTTTTTACTTTCCCCCTGTGCAAGAATAGTACAAGTCTGCTGTTCCTTCCTATGCAAATTGTGCTTCCAAAGTGAGGAGGCCATCTTGCTTTGACTAGGCCAGCACAGTTAGACGAGTATAGCTTTCTGTGCCAGGCCCACGCTGCAAAGTGCTATCTGTGAGGGGTGTGAAGCGTGCCATCTCTGACAAGGCTGGCCAACCTCCTTGTGGAGACACCAAGTCAGCACAGAGAAACTGCTTTCACCATACCACTTGTTTCATTTACAATAGGGCTGGTTTTTTCCCATACTCTTGCAAACACTGCCTTGCCAAGAAAGCTGAATCACAGTAGGAACACTTGACTAGTGTATGCTGTCTGTCTAGTTATCTTATCTCCTCATGAAGTGAGAAAAAACAAAAGTAATATCAAATATGAACAGTGGGATATGAGTACACTGAACATAGCTTCCTTTCTCAAATAAAATATCTTAATGCATAGATGGGTTATAAAAGGCCCGTGTGTGACATGATTATGGTAACCTGGGTAATCTAGCCAGTGATAATAAGTTGGCTATATGTAGCCATACCACCAGTGTACTACTGAGTGTAGAACTGGCCCTACTGAAGACGAGAACCTATGTGTTTCCTTTTTTCCTGGTTTATGGAGGAAATTCCTCACCCTTCTCTTGCTGTTCCAGTAATGTGTACCCTAAAGTGGAGGAAGGCA
>NW_009637166.1:0-16835 GCF_000690535.1 Cariama cristata | reverse complement strand
TGCTGATGTGCTGCCAAATCCTTAGCCCTCTGCAACGAAACCCCAGCACATCCCAGTCATGCACAGTCTAAAAAGGTTTGGAACATCATTCTCGGGGACTGTCAAAGCAGCACTGCAGAATTTGTGCTGCCAAATCCTTAGCCCTCTGCAACGAAACCCCAGCACATCCCAGTCATGCACAGTCTAAAAAGGTTTGGAACATCATTCTCGGGGACCGTCAAAGCAGCACTGCAGAATTTACGCAGAACATTTAAAAAAAAAAAAAACAACAAACAAGGCAGTCTTTTCACAAGAGTTTTATTTTTATTGTAATGTGTAATTCTCCTTCTGAATCTCTATATTCAGAGAGAAGTGGTAAAGACTGTGTGTTACAGTGCACTTACATCAGTGAGATTTATGTCAGCACACAGAGAGAGGAGAATGATGATAGCGCAGGGAAAAGGGATAGTAAAGAGAATCAGAAACTGTGTCGGATCAGGCACTGATTGCACTGGAAAATCCATAGAGGCTAAACAAAATAAATAGAGAAAAGATGAAGAGGACAAATCTGTAGTAAAATGGAAACATTTGTTAGGATTTTATTATTTCCTTTCATGCCCAAGTTTGTCATCCAAAATTTAAATGAACAATGAAGAACCATCTATTTCAATGCCCTGCAAAGGGAGTTAGTGCACAAGTCCAATAAAGTAAAGCTTTTTCACATTATTCACTCGGAATTACACTGAGTATTACATTCCCCAAAGAACCATTTTTTCTGTGGAAGTTATGGAGGTGGTGAAGTGGCAGAAATGCCAGGCAAACCCAGAGTTATTAATCAGATATGCATTGGTTCCCATGGCTTCTCTTTTATTGCTGTTGTTCTTTCTGCTAAAGGTTTGCTGTTTTGGTTGCCAGACTCCCTGAGTCTGTGAAGAGTGACCATTATGTACAGAAAATCTTAAAGAAACTGGAAAAATATGGCAAGACTCCCGACTTGAAAATTCATCCAGACACCTTTCTTAAGGCTCTGGCTGCTCTACAGGTGTGGGAGCTGTGTTCTCCAGAAATTGCTGCAGCTGTGGAGGTGAGACGAGTCCAGTTCTTGATTCTCTGTGGGATGAGGGTGGGGAGAGCAGGCAGCTACGGCTGAAATTCATGCAGTGGAAAATTACCAGATGAAATCATTTAGGATCTCACTAGATGAAGATGCTACTATTCACCTTTTACAAGGCACTTTGAACTCCTCAGAAAAAAGACGTTATGACAAGCATTGGATTATTAATCAGTATCATTTTGTTGTTATGTCATTGTTGATTTATTTACCACAGTGAAAGTGACACCTGTCATAAATTGTTAGGACACTTGAAGAGAAACATTAACTTGTTGTGCTCTGAAAAGGCCTGTCGTTCCCAGTAGTTACACCCATGAGCTATTCAAGTAACGTATTGCGTCACTGATCCAGGAACTCTGCAGATATCTTTGTTTTTCTTCAGCAACATTAAAATAAAAAAAAAAAAATAATGTGCTTCTCAAGATCTTAAGTTGGGCTCAAGTCTTGTAGTTGTAGAAGCAATTGGCAGGAGGAGGACACAAGAAAGGGAAGAGAATACATTTCGAACGTATGCCGCTAGGTAGTCGAACCAGGTAAGGAACTGACAAAAATGGCAATGCTGCCACCTTGTGAGTTTTCTTCTCATCACAGTTATTTCCCCTAACCTGCAAGACCAACAGAAATCTCTGAGAGGCAGCAGGTTACTGTGCATTTTACACCTATCGAGTGTTATCATGCCTTACAAAGGCACAGGTTTAGCACCCAACATGTCGAGATCAGACTGCCTGTATTTTCTTGATGTCTTATAAAAATAGGCATTTTGTCTTGTGCCCTGATTTGCATAGTGACTAACCAGAGAGGCAGCCTTGCCTTAATGTTCAACACGTAAGTCTCTGTTGCTTGCTGGTTTTAGATCTATTTCTTTACCACTTCCATTCTGTTACCTTTGCGTTTTGATCCCTCACATTAGTGCGATAGTAATAGACAAAAACATGTGAGCATAGCTGAATCTCCTATCTATTTATTTATACATCTTTCAAAAATAGCCACTGAGGAAGGAGGACCTTGGTGCTCCTTCTGACTGGAATAGATAAAGGAAACTGTCACATTTTAGGAGCAAGAAGAGCATCACTGAATATGACCTGGCTGATACTGACAGAGATTCCAGATGAAGTTTTTATTTAACTTCAAGTTGCTTTAATGTTTGTACTGCAATGGTAGGTAGAAGACAGCTGCGAGTTAAAACACAAAGACTTGACTTGGAAGGATTCAGGATATAAATTGCAATGAAGATTGTAGAGCTTTACTTTTAATTCATTTTAGAGCATATCCAGCTGTTTTGAAAGTTGCATTAAAAATGTTTTGGTGGTATAAAGCAGTATGCTAACTGTTTGCAGAAACCATTACATTTATTCTGTGGTCACTGGTCAAATTTCCCCATGTTACCTCTCTCTTACACATAAATCAAAAGCTCAGGAAAGAACCTTTTTCTGTTTCAGTTTGTACGTGAAAGTATTGTGCAAATGCCAGAAGAGGATTTCAGCGAGTGGTTTCAGACAAGAGTAGCCCCACTCAGTGCATAGTCTTCCACCTTCTAATCAAACGGCCAGATGAGATGGTTTTCCAGCTACAACTGTCTTCAAGAAGAAAACTACTGCCTGTTGAGATCTGCCTCAAGGAAGACTAGGGAAGGGGAGTTAACTTTAGGAAGTCCTACTCACCACTCTTGCACAACTGAAATTTGTCTCTCTACAGTGCTCCACTGGCTGTAGTCGGCATAGAAAATAAAAGCTAAATACTGTTTCTCCTTCCTGTATGATGTCTTGGACACACTGTCAAATTTCAGTCTCATCTAACCATGTAGGATGAAGACTGAGTTTCTAATCACAGGTCAGGTAATTTCTTCAGACATTCCTCTAACAATACCTACAGTATAACAAGCGTCTACTCAGTATGGATATACTGATTTCCATATCTAAATAGCATTGTCTGTTTGTTCTTCATTTTAGCTCTCCTTTATAAAAAAATA
Source organism: Cariama cristata (assembly GCF_000690535.1). NCBI lineage: Eukaryota > Metazoa > Chordata > Aves > Cariamiformes > Cariamidae > Cariama > Cariama cristata. The sequence goes on along the minus strand of NW_009637166.1, from coordinate 13,776 downwards.
TCCCAAGAACAGGGTAGCTGTAAACTTTAAGACAATACTTTTTTTTGCATTAATTCTTTTTTGTAATTCAGATGTTTTATTTTTGCATTGAGTTTATTCTGTAGTGATTCTGTGATTATGGATTAATTCTTGCCTTATTAAAATCAATATCGAAAAACCAAGCATCCTTAGATGCATTTCCCAGATTTTCACGTGAAGATCTGTTTTCCCATGATTGCCCTTGCATATGTTTGCCATTACTCTGCTGGGTGAGGCAGTAGAATGATGCTCCTGAACTCACAGACAGTGCTAAATACATGACCTTTGTGAACCTGTCTGGGCTGAACCGTGTATTTCAAGGTGGGTCACAATTGCTGGGTGATGGAATCAGTGACCCAGTGATGTTTGAAGCTGGTGATCTTAATGAGCTGCTTACTGCTTACCTGCCTGTCCAAGCTTCCAGAAGACCCATTGGGGAGAAATGCTGTTGATCCTTCAGCCACAGTAAGGGGAAACAATGCCAGCTTAGGGTCCAGGTGAGTACAGTGACCGCTGATGTATAATATGTTGTTGATTAATGGGCCTCATTTTGTCCCCTCTTCATTATCATGAGATAAATGTTTTTGAAGGAGGAGCCAAGAACGCAGATTTCTTTGACTTACAACCATCAGGGAAAAGTAAGCTCTTAAAGTTCTGTTGTGCTCCCACTTTTCTCATTCCATATGTGGTGGTGGTAAGCTGGCAATTGTAAAGGTAGTGAAAGCCGTATTTTCCCTTGTCCATGCTTTTCTTTCCCTCCACCTCAAAATCCAGTGGCAGACTTCCTCCAAAACGCTGTGGGACTGATCCAGTGCCCAGTAAAATTGGTGGCAGTGCTTCTGCGAGATGAGCAGGATTGAGGTCTCATTCTGACCTGTGAGACTTTTAACTTCCTTGCAGCCCTCCGTGCATTTTGAGAAACCTCGATTCTGCTGTTCTTTTGGGATCATTTCACCAAGACCTGAGTCAAGTTTCATAGTCAGTGCTGTTGTGTTACCCTGTGGCAAACAAAAATAAATCTTAATTTAGCAGTTTGGGAGCTCCTAGTTGAACTGCGGTTACACAAGGTGAAACCTTCGTCTTGGTCTTTCTGCACTACATGGAACTGCAGATATAAAGTGGTGAGTTTTCCTTACATACAAGAAATGGAAACAAAGGGGCTTGTCCTCTGCCAGAGTGCATGAGCCATGCTGCCAAAAGCAAAATTTCATACAAGCTGAGCATGTGACCTGATTTGTCTGCCTGCAAGATGAGATGACTTTTTCAAATGTGATTAGCTAATGTTTGAGCAGCTCTTTGAGCTCCCAAAGCAGGATGCTAATGCTGAATATTAGTCTCTAATGTTTTCATAGGATTATGAAATATCTTATCTATGTTTTTGTTTGACAATGGCTCTTCTCTCTCCTATTGCCACCAGATAACAAAAGGGACTCCTCCTCTAAAAAGAAAATATATTGTCTTTTCTCCTCCTCGAGTATCAACCTAATGAAAAATTTTCTGCTTCTTTTACTCTGAGGTAGAGAAGAGCTCCTCTGGAGCAAATTAGCAGCTTCCTTTTTCCTGCTTCCTGACAAACTTAGTTTCCTCAGGCAAGATCCTCAACCCTACTCAAGTCTTTGCCAATTTAAAGGACTGAAACAATACAAAGAGGTTTGAGGCCCATACCCAGGTAAAAGAAGACTTGGGCTTTTGAAACTTTGGGGTTTTTTCCTGCAGATATCTCGGATTCTCCCAAATACTTCTGTGACCAATCTCGCAGTCTTTGACTCACTACTTCAGTAGACCTTTGCAAGGTAGGTTCAAAGTAACTCATTTAACACATTGGAGATGGATGCACCAAGAATCCAAGCAATTTGCTAAAGGTCGACAGAGCGTGTGGTAGAGCTGCTTGGATTAGTGTTCTGTCCACTCATCCTCCTCCCATTCTGTTCTGGTCCTTTATAATTTCACCTCATGGGCCAGTCATTCACAAATTCCTTTAGCCAAAACAAACCATGCAAGCTTGAGTTGGTCACTTGCTTCGTGCACTGGGGAGATGTTTGGGGGATTCAGATACTGAACTCAGAGAACCTTGATCCTGTTTTCCTGCTGCCTGATGTGTTCCCAGTGTCATCCAAACCCCACCCTCCCCAGATTACACCTCTGGAACTGAAATAAGAACGGTTTCCTGGGTGTCACTAGTGGCAGGGCAGAAAATTATTGCTGTATGAGAATTGCTTGGATATTAGGCTAACAAGTGTTACAGGAAAACTCATCAATTAAAATTAATGCCTCTTTCACCATTCACCCTTCTACTTCACAATGGTTCTGAAATTGTCATCTCTACTCTCCTTTCTACGAAAGATTTCACCGTAGTAGAAAAGAAGTCAACCATTCTATTATATCAACAACAATAGTCCCACTGTGTTTTATATTGGACATAAAAAGCAGCATCTTATAGGGATTATAAAATAAACATCTCTTGTCTTTCTTGGAGATAGGCTGTCTTATTTTAAATAAATACCACAATCATCGTAGGAGTATTCAGAAATCAGGGTACATCTTTCTAATTGGAATTTCAGCTTTATGTATCACCACTCTATTCTGCTGTCTTGTAAATTAATGGCACCATGCCAGCATGTTAAAGAGATGCAACTGTATTTGACCTCACACATTAATAACAGTAATTCTTTTGGCTAAGTTTTAATAAATACCACTGTTGTAGCATTGCAGAAGATAAAAGGTCAGGCTAACAAACCTCGGGATATTTGGGACCAGCTCCAGCTCCTATTTAAGGTCAATGGAAAGGTTCTTATTGACCCTGTTGAGCATTGATTACTTGTAAAATCAGAATAGGTTGTTATGACAAGTGCAATGGCTGTTCTTGTAACCAGCAGCGCAGTCTTTTATTCAAGGCACTAACTGAGTGTTTGTAGCCATACTTCTTGCTATGCAGCAAGCCTACACAAAGCAAAATAAAAATACACTTCCCACTAAGAAAGCTGAACAACCACCAAAAGAAAGTGATCAAAGAGAAAAAAGATGTGACAGAAGGAATGCAGGTGGGAAGAATTCTCAGATATCCCAACATTAATTTCCTGTCTCTGGTGAGATTTTTTCTCATCTGCCTGAAAGCAACTTCCCAAGAAGGACGAGTGCTGGACTTGTACCAAGGGCATCAGGTTATTGATCTGGACAAATCCTTCAACTGTCCAGTGGCAGAGAGGTTTCTGTACAGACCCATTCTTCTTGCTGAAGTCCTCATCCTACTTCTCTATCTACAGATTTCCAATGACTTGATTTCCTCTGCCTGGATGCTAAAAGGTTCAGAGGCCCCTTCAAGGGGCATTTTACTGGGAAGTATGTCTGAGTAATGATTTAAAGATTTAGTACTACTGAGGGCTGGTTTATGGTTTTCCATAAATAATAATAATATCAGAACTGTTTTGATCAGAGTAGAAATAATGACATCAAATGTATATGTAGATAGGACTGTTCTTCATCCAATGCCTGAGGTGCAGTGAGTGGAAGTAAAGCTTAATCTTTCCCACTTTGGCTGGAACTGAATTGCACCTTTGAAAGTAATAGAAGGCTCTGTCTCAGGGAAGATTACCTTAGCCAGCCCACCACGCACATCATCTAGTGAAGCTGGAAGAACAGTTTTTGGAAGCAGACATCTTCCCCTCTCCATTTCTGTTATAACCCACACAAGGGTTGGCATGGCTTGTTCTATCCCACCCCTCAGTTCTTCTGGGTAGGAAATGTAATTTCCTCCTATTTTTAAATTTGCAGCCCTGTATTTGGGTGTTTGTTTTTCTTTAGCAAAACCTTGGCTTCCTTGATTTAATGGACTACTGGCTGAAAGAAATCAGTGTTTTGTGTATGATCTTTTCAGCTGATAGCAATTAGCTGGGAGGACATACCAGGGCCTGAAACACCCTGAAGTTGCCCTGTTTCTTCTGCTCTTCTTAATCATCTGTCATTGGCCAATGTCAAAGATGGGATGTCGATGCATTTTGGTCTAGCTGATGCTTGTGTTTTATGACAAAATTGGAGAAGGAGGGGAAAGTTGAGGCTGTTGGATAACAGTCCAACAAACCAGTGTCACTGTAGCGCTTTTGAAGTTGTGTTTATCTGTTCATCAGGGTAACTGGCAGCAGAAAGGATATTCATTCAGGAGCCCTTTCAGCAGTGAGAAGCGAGGAACACTCTTCTGCTGCTATGCCAGAAGGGCAGGGAAACAGCGGCATTCATCCCATTGAACCAGCCACTGAGTTCCATGTTTTGAGGATGCCACGACAGCTGACTGTGACTCCCTCTTTGCGGTAAGTGGCCATTTCTGTACTAAAGTGCGGTCTTAAGAAATAAAAGGGAGATCCTAGGTTATTCCACAGTCGAGAAGGGAAATAAAGGGTGTATTCCGTTGGAAGGGAAAGAATCTGCTCTTGTACAAAGCAGAGCCAACCTTAAAGCTCTTTCCCGTCAGAATACGCCTTCCAAAGGAGCTGGCGTGCTATAGCTACATGAATCTCTTGCAGGCTTTAGGCTGATTACTGCACCAGCCCCACACAATTACATTATTTTCAATGATGTCTGTCCTGATAAACAATGTCAATTTTCAAGATTCTGCTTTTCCATTGTTGAACTAGACTTTTGCAGTGCACTTCTCAGGGGCAGGAGGGAAAGGCTGAAAAAGAAAGGCTTTTCTCTTTGTTGATGTGTCTTTCCGATTTTTTTTTTTTCCTGGTAAATGGTGGTTTCTTTTCTATGTGATTTGTAGAGCTGTTTATTAGGGTGGCTACATTTTAGTACATTACATTGTAAATTACACCCAACTGTATATGATGGATTTAGTTATTGTGCTATAAATTGTAGTGGATTTTTAAAAGAACCCATCATGGTTGACAACTGGGACATCTGATTTATTTCTAGTGCCAGATTACTATAACAGTCATCAAAACATTGTCTTGCACAGGTAGTTTATTAGAACATTTCTCACAATATTCTAACAAATACTTGCCTCTAAGAGGCTGTTTCCTACCTATGGTTCTTCAAACCATGTTTACAAAATAGGGCGGGTTGCAGCTAAGGGAAATACGTATGGTCTATAATGAAAACTTTGCACAAAAAGTGTGGAGGGAAGATTACAATGTCCAACTGTTCCCATTTGTTGTAGGAAAAGAGGAAGAACTGTGACCTATATAATCTAAGTGGCTGAGATAAAAATGACAAGCAAGCTTTTATTCTTGAAAAAAAAAAATAGACTTGATTACTGCAGGCTTGTAAAAAGAATCCAGGACATGATCGAGGACTGAATATTGTTCAACTTTAAAAGCCCTCTCCAAATTCTACAAGAGAATTACCAGATTTTCTCATGCATGAAGTGTAAAAAGAAAATTAAGGAATTATTAAACAAAACAATCATTTAGTATGGAAACTGGGGAGGGATGAGCAATGGGCAATCAGACGACTCAGTCATAGGCAAGGAACATTAGTTAGCTAGTCTTTGTCTACAGTTACAGCCCCTTCTATAGCTAAAGGGGACGAGAAGCCCTTCACCCACACAGAAATCCTGAATCCAGAAGTACCAACAAGCACACAAGTTAGCATAGGTACTCTGGATTCTGGTCATTTCTGGAGAAGCAGTTCTCTCGCTGTTAGCCTTAGTGGGGGCTAAGAGAATTCACCTGGCTAGAGGTATATGGCTAAAGCTCAGTTTTCAGAGCAGGTCTCCAAGGAGCATTTTTCCTGTAATAGTATTGCATCTAGATATTTGACAGCCACGGAGCATAGCATGGCAATTGTGTCCCAAAATAGAATATTTGTGTATTTATCAGTCTGCTCTGCTGGTATCTACCCAATCAGTAGCTTTATCTGTACTGCAATTTGACTGGCCATCACAGGACAAAAGTGAACACTGAGTTTATATTTTTGATTTTTATTTTTTTTTTGAATAAACGTAATGTATAAACGTAATGTATAAATTAGGAAAAGGAATCATGTCCTGTTATGCCTACATCCAGGTTATTTCCTGGTAGGTTTCATTTCCCAGAAACAGTATCCCAGTTGCTTTTTCCCCGTTAAACAGTCTCCTGATGTAATAGTTAAATGAGTTCTACGCCATGTTCACCAGTGCACTCTAGGCCACTGCGATTACATTGAAACAGAACTGGAGTGGCACTGATCAGTCAAATCCAAATTTGATGACTCTTCTAATTACTGTATTTGGGAATCTTTAATGAAAGAAGAGTACATGTGTATATGTGTGAGAGAAGGAGAGATGGTTCCTATGGGATGCTGCACAATGGAGAAGTGCTAAGGATATTAATTATTTAGAGAACACTTCAGCTTATCTCGCAAGTTCAGATCTGAGTCCAAATCCAAACTTTCCCTAATGGGTGCATTTAGCCTTTTGGTTCGAGCCCTACCCTACTTGTAAGTAACATATTAGTTTAGCCACAGAACAATACTCATAGCCATGCCTGTGTGTTGCTCTTGTTTGGATTGTGTGAAGCTGGAGCTGATCCAGAGAAGTCTATGAAGAAATTCCAGACTGACTGTGGGGTGAGTGAGAACTAATTAAATTCATTGTCTGTATCAAAAGCTTTAATTAATAGAATATGAAATAATCTTAAATAATCCTGAAACACTTTCATAAACATTTGAATTCATGAAAATTGTTCAAAATGGCAATTTTCAGTTACTTGCTAGTACAAATTACTTTGCAGTTTCTTTGATAATACAAATACCACTTAAGTTGGCAAAATTGTTCAAATTCTTAAACAGGTCTGTTATAAAAGTTTTTGGGAACTCCTAGAAAATAAATGTTAATTAATATTTCCAAAATGCTGAATTTACAGCACTGCATTGCACAGCCACATCTGAACTGAATTGTCTAGCAGGAAATCTGAAAAATTAGGTGCCCAGTTTAAAAGAAAGATAGATATAATTGAGGTGTCTGCTATTAAACCCCTTAGTAGTAACTCGTTGTAGAAGAAAACAGGTAAATTAGATTTAAGATAGTATAGGCTGTCCATACACAGTGACAAAGAAACAAACATGTTTTCTTTATGATGTATTTTAAATAAATGCTATATCCACATTGTTTTTAATTAGATTACATAAATGATACTGTCCATCAGAAACTAGCACTGGAACCTTGGTGTGTGTGATAACATTCTTAGCAGATGAAGGTCTAAATTTGAAGAACACTACACTTAGCTGTAGAAAAGTTTCAAAACATAATCAGTCTGTTTTAACATATTCCAAATACATTCAACTAAACTGCTGATATTTCAGTCCCTGCAAAACATGAGCAGAGCACAGTCAAACTTACATAAGTATATCTAAGAATTTTAATAACTGCTAACTCTGAGCAGCAAATCCAAATGTGAGTTCCGTCAGGCAGTAAGTACACACTAACGTCTGTGGGATTTTTTCAGAAAAAAAGTCTCACTATTGCCAATGTGTAAGGAAGAGCGCTGGGTGAGAGCTGCAGTGAAAGCAGTTAAGTCAACACCAGCAATTAAGTTAATGCCAGCAGAGTGTATGCAGCACTGGGTATGTCCCTGAATACTACCTCTTTGGTCAAAAAGCGTGTCCCAGTCCCTGATCAGTCAAACTTAAGAGTACAATGATGCTTTTTGGTCTTTGCCTAGCTGTCAGATAGCGGGTGTCAACCAACACACAAACATACTAGCTGCACCCAGTCATCCTGTATCCCAGACAGTCCCATAGTAACCAGGGACAAGCCTACCTCAGGAATAGCCACCTGACCCAAGAAGAAAGGTAGTGAGGACATGTAGGACTCCTTCATTAAAGGATAGGCTTGGATGTTCTTTTTGTAAGGCCTCTTAGCCTCTGCAACTGCTTCTATTCAGAACAGAGTAATTTTCTAGTTTTTCAGGTGTGCTACAGAAGGCAACTGCTAAGAACACTTCTTAGCATGGTAATGTACTCAAAATGTGCTTTAGAAGTGACTTATAAGCAAAATTGCTGCCTGGAATTCATCTCCCCAAACTTTTAATCTTAAGGCATGCAAGCTCACTTCGGGAGCATTCATCTCCACATGGATTCTAAAGGAAATTCGACTTAGCGGAGCTGTGATGCTCTGTTTTCAGATAGTTGAAGTGAGGTAAGATAAATCCTGCCATTTCAGTGCTACAAAGGGACTGCTACAACAGACTGTCTTGTCAGTCACAAGGAGAAAAACTTCCAAGAACACGAACTCATTTGCAGGGAAATGGAACACTGAGATAAAACAAGGGCTCCTCACAGCACAACACACGTCACCCACAGCACTGAGCAGATGCCCGTTGCTGTCTGAGCTGGCGTAACAGATCCTTTAATGTTGATATGCGACTAAATCAGATAGGTCAGAAGCCAGGAGATAGAATGGAAGAGAATAGACCATGAAAAACATAGAAAGACATGTGTTTAAGCGCTAGCAGATTTGCACAGTCAACTTACTTATTGGCTTCAAATTATGATAGTACTTCAGAAGGTTATCAGTGAATGAAAAGACAATCTCAGACTGTGAAGGAAACTTTCATTTTTATCTGAACACTTCTCTGTTCACATATTTATTTACCATTAATAATTTACCAAAGTTAACAGCTCATCACGGACCTTTGATGTTTGCAAAGCCACAGCCCACAGTTATAGTCCACAATGAAAAATAAGAGTATATAGCTGCCGGGTAAAATTGCAAAGTTATATTTAAACTAAGAAAGGCATTTCTCTCACAATACCTATTACAGCATCACCATACGCTAATCCTAGTGATAGAATAATGCATCAGCCCCACAGACGCTGCTGACTCAGTAACACCCACAGAAATACAGTAGCAAAAAATCCACCATTTTTAAGGAAGGGAACATGCATCCTTCCAGCCATTACACTTTCTGCTATTTAATATGCCACATATTAAACTCTGTCCACTTCAAAAGCAGGAAAAATGAGACATGCCCCTGTTGTGCCCCAACTGGTTATATACTAGAAGAAATAATGACGGTGATGTGAACAGACTTGGGGAAAGGTCTAAATTAATTCTTGAAGTGCGATGTAATGCAAATATATGCAAGTTGGGGAAAAAAAAAAAGCTAACAGGAATTTAGCCTTTGATTCTTGAATGTTCTCATTTATTTATGGCAGAGAGTTAAAGGGCAAATAGACCTCTTGATTCAACGTTTGTGCCATGGACAGATATTGACTCTGATCTGTTTCTCATGGAAAAGAAATAATTTTCAGACATGTTGTCTCTGTCTTCTTTATAAGTCCACCTTCTATTGTGCCTTCCATGAGAAATCACCATCAAAATTATTCTTGTAACTCCTTGACTACAGTATTCAGTTAAATAATACAGCAGCTCCCTGTCTTAGGAAAAGTCTAACTGTGTGAATATTTAGTATGTATGAAAACCAGTAAACTGTACCTATCTGATTCAGCCTCATAAATTTATAAGACCTGTGCTAGGCTCCCTCTGAATCAACCGGAATCTAAGGGCACTCAAGTAAGTTTATTTTCTGTCTCGTGGATAAAGGGTTTTTCATTTGTCATTATCTAGCATTGCCTGGATGTAATTTATGAACATTCTGTGATACTGTCAATGGAGAAACTTAACTTCAGAGCTAGGAACAACTATCTTTATGATAGCTTATTACAACAATTTCCTTTGTGGGATGTTGACAAAGAGTTTGATCCAAATATTCATTTTGAATCACTAAATGATAGGTAGCAGCAAGCAGCCTCCCAAATCTCTCCCTTCTCATTTCTTATCATGCTTAAATAAGTTTAGTGCTTTGAACAATTGCTTCTGTCTACAAGCTCCACTATGCAAACAACATAATCACCCAAACAGCAGCTAGGAGATACCAAAACATCTAAAACCAAAAGCGTAACAGCTACTTGCCAAAGCCTGCCACTAAACCTTCATGGTACAGCTGTGTTGGGGTCAACACAAGGAATTACAATAGATTTTTTTCTACTTGCACTTCTTGAAACTGTAATAGTCCTGCTTTCCTTAGTACTGCTTAGTCATTTGCTGTACCTGTTTTAGTCATTAACATAATCTTAGTTTTTATCCAAATTTTCTGTTGGTTAATAGTAGTATATTCACTGCCATCACACTGAGGCTACTTAAATCAGTGTGCAATGGATACAGTATGAGAATTTTAGACATTGAATTAATTTCCAGTTTATAGTTTTCTCTTCCCTTCGGATTACAAAGTAGCCAGGTTTACTGTTCTCTCAGGAAGGATAAAGTATGGCTAAATGATGGAAGAAGCTTGGGGGGATTTTTTTCTTCAGATAAGTAGAACTCACCTTGGAGCCTTACGTGGCCATTGACTGTTACTGTGACTTCCTTCCCTGAAAGAGTTTTTTTAAGTCTGGGTGGAAAAGGGTTCCTGTGATAGTCTTGTCTGCTGTATTTGGAAAGGCTTCAGTCCATGATCTAGCCAGACAACAATAGCACTTTGGAAAAGTGTTGCTCACAGGTCTCCTTTATTATTTCTATAGTGCTTTTTTCTGTGTAATAACCCAGAAGGGTTGGAAACAGAGGCAATGATAGGCAGCTGTGTGACCATACTGAGAAATAACAGCTGAAAGACACTGTTTGCATTACTGTCAGGTTACTATTCCTCTGTTGGGCACACTGCGCGCTCTTAAAAATTTTCAATTACTCTATTTTTGCCTAAGAGTAGTTGGGGAAGAGCAATGTGCTTATTTTTGCCATAGGAGAGCAGAGAGAACATCACCAGCTCTGATGCATAGGGCTTGACTGTGCTAGTCAAACACAGTCCCATGTAAGACCAGTTTGGTGACACATTGCCACATTGTTCCAGCAAGAACTGTGATCTGGAAATGCCTCCCTCACCTTACACGGAGCTAGGGAAGCCTAGCCCATCTGACCAGTCTCTCAGGCCAGTACAAGGTCCCACCAGCTCCTTCTGGCATGACTCTACACTTGAGAAGATTTCATAATGCTCAGGATTTGCAGAGACTCTGTTCTCTTAGTGCTGTGGAGAACCAACAAGGAAGCTCCTTGTATCATGTTGTCTGGATGTACATGTTAGTCCCAAACAGCCTCTGAGTATTAAACCACTGTTTTTGATCTTTATGTGAACTTTGACTTGTGCGTGCAGACACTGGAACTTCTTTCCAGAACCACTGCGAGCCATGAACATGCCTTTGAGGAGAGTCCTACCAGCCAGCAATACAGCAAAGCATGTACAGCAAAGAGACCATATTCTGCCTTACAACAAATCCTACTGTCAAGCTATAGCACCCTCTAAAATCAGGGGAAGAAGACCTTTAAAAAAAATAATCTTGAAACTGTCATATCTCTAGCCCATCTGCTTTGCCCATCATGATAAGCAATTTATTCAGCATCTTGCCTTACTCATATTACTGGGAAAAATCTCCGCTCTGTGCAGAGTGATCAGTTTCTTTTTCAAGACTCAGCTTGAAGTGCAAGGCTGTAAGCAAGAATATTGGATACTCTGACTCATTCTCTTGGAAGGCTATTTTTATGATTGTTCTCCATGGAACTACATCTAAAAACTCTCAGTTAATGTTCTTAAATAATTTTCACAGCTTTTTGCTGAGCCATCTCAGCACAGTGGTTCTTCCATCTGAGGTGAGAACCTTTCCCAGGTTCTCGGGAATATAGCTACCCTCCATCGCTGCAGTCTGTGAAACCAAACTATTGGCTCAATACCTCCTTCTTTTTCTTTACCTCAGTAAGTGGCTACAAGTCAGTGCCATTTAAAATTTAATCAGTCTTGTCCTAACAGGATATACTTCTTGGATTTTAACCCATCTTCTACATAAAACAAACCACTAAATTCACTACAATAACTGCCTCATGACAGAACCTTTGTCTCAAGAACCTCTTAATGAGCTCTCATTATCACAAATTGCCCCTGAATATCTATAATATCTTCTGTAGCTCCACACAGCTCACCACTTCCCATCTCCTGCTTACTTTGTAATCCGTTAGCATCCTTTAGCAGCCTCGTTTGAATAATTAAACTTTACCGTTTCTAGAAATGCACAGGGAACCCCAGGTTCTGCTATTAGGTCTGTGTCTTTGAGCCCTGGGAAAGGATTCACACAGTCCAACTTCCTCCTACAGATTCCTCCTACAGTTCATGGTCCTCAGAGAAAGCTTTAGTGCAGGTGGTTAGCCTGATGTGACTGGTAGATCCACTGGTCTCTGAATTACCCTCTTGGATGTTCCCCATCAAGGCACTAAAACTAAATGTATGATGTTAGACAATAAGAGTCTACATCCTTTCCTCATACCCCAGTTTCAAGTCTCCCTGGCGCTAATCTCTGCACTCAACTGTGCCTTCTCTATAGAGTTGATTTGCTAGCAGCTTTTTGTTCTGCTTGTTTATGTTCAACATTAATGGCTCAAACTGCTCTAAGTGCTGGCTGTTCTCACTCACGTACCTGACAACAGGTTCTTACCTGTGAGCATTTCAACTACAAGCAGACAAACTCAAACTCATTAAGCCATTACAATGTTTCCCAGAAAGTGTTCTCGTGGATTAAAGGCTTGAGTGGCCCTGGAAGATGCTGATCCCTTGCAGAGGGTACGTCCGTGGTCTTCATCCCTACTGAAATCAATTCTAAAAGTAATTGTGTGGTGTAATGTGAACTGTTTTCTGAGCTTGTCTGATGACTGTGTTTAAAGTCCCCCGAGAGCAAACATATCAGAGATTTTACAGCTACAAAGAGCTTGTACCTGAACAGTAATGGGTACATTGGCAAGCAGATGTGACTTTGTATTTCTTACCCTTTCCTAAGGATATAGAATCTTTTCTTTTGACATCTTGATAGATCAGCAGATTCCCATTCCATGTTTCATTCCAGACATGCAGCTGAGAGATGATTAATGTCTATGAAAGTCAAAATACTGTACTTATATTTCTTATGTCTTCACTGTGTTGACTGTATTATATCTTGTAGGATGACATCCAGAAATGGGAAACTGTGGCTCCATTCAAGTCAATGGCAAAACTCCCAGTTACAAAAGTAGCTCATTCATAAAGCTCAAAGCACACCCTACTGTTTTCTGTAACTTTAATTAATGAAATGCTCTCAGGAAGACCCAGACAGAGCAAAATCTCAACTCCAGCCTTCGCCTGATCAGAAGTCTCTCCATTTTGCTGAAGTTCCATGCAGGTATAAAGTTTTTTTTTTCTTTCTTTCTAGTATCACATAGCAGAAACGGGGCTCATTCCTTTCTGGGCGCAGGCTGTCATACTTTTCCTCACCAACTTGAAAACCATGATGGAAGCGGATCTGTATTTACTTGTTTTGTGGGGGTTTTGTTGTTATTGTTTTCCCCGCCATATGTTAGGGTTTAGAAACAATAAAGATTCATTTCCTTCCTCCCCCTCCTTTGGATTTCACCTTACAGATGTTATGTTCAGTAAGGACTGAATCGCCTGCTAAAAATTTGGCTAAAATACTCTGGGCCTGAGTCACCAAAGTAAGTTGGTTATTTTCTGCCAATCTTCAATGTTTTTGCTAACTTTAGCCAGTCACCGGGATTAGATGACAAATTCAGCCCGGATCAAAGGAAATGCCTTTGCAGCCTTTACACCGCTTGCTGATGGAGCTCACTGACGCTATAGCAATGAGAGCCTAAGAACACAGCGAAGTTCTCCCCGGGGGTCATGCAAACTCAGTCAAAGTCGTTTAACTGCAAACAGTTAAAAAGTTTCGGAGAAGACCAGAACAGCCGAAGGCCATATGGGGCTCCGGACC
>NW_009637165.1:371-862 GCF_000690535.1 Cariama cristata | reverse complement strand
TGTGTTGTCTCTCCAACAGATATTGGGGTGGATGAAGTCACCCATGAGGACCAGGGCTTGTGAATGTGAGGCTGCTCCTATCTGTCTGTAGAGGCCCTCATCTGCTTGGTCTTCCTGGTGTGGTGGCTTATAGCAGGCACCCACTATAATGTCACTTGATCCTTCCATTCCAACACTCCAGTCGTAGGAGCCATCCCACCACTTCTCCGTGATGCCAATGAGCTCATAGCCCTGCAGGCTTGCACACTTCTCTAACTCCTGTTGTTTATTCCCCATGCTACATGCATTTTTCAGAGAGGCATTTAAGTTGGGCCCCTCCGAAGCTGATTTAATGGTCGGAGTGGCTAGGATTCCTTTGTGGTGCTCTCCAGGTGCTCTCCTCTCAACCTGTGATCCCTCCCCAGGTTCTGGGCATCTGTTGCTGGCACTGGCATTGAACTTCTGGGAGTGGGATGGATTCAAGTTCCCTTTTCACCAGCTTGGCAAGGCTT
>NW_009637165.1:0-232 GCF_000690535.1 Cariama cristata | reverse complement strand
TGGACCGGCCCTTTCAAACCTCTTCCCTTTGACAGGGAGGACTGATGTTCTGTGCTTCAGAGTCCCTTCCTGCTGTTCCCAGGGCTCTGTAATCCTTCTTGAGATCCCTCAGAGGGCTCCTGGCACCAAACAACAGCAGCAGATAACAGTCAGTGAACTGTGCGAGGCTTGGGAGTTTCTCAGTGACTCTGGCAAGTAGCACACCTCTCTAGAGAGCGCGTCAGGTCGGCAA
>NW_009637164.1:30389-37022 GCF_000690535.1 Cariama cristata | reverse complement strand
GGGGGCAAGTAAATACAAAGTTCGCTCGCCCGCCGGCCCAGCCGGTGTCGGTGCTCGGAGAGCTGCACTCCCTCCCTGCCTCTGAAATTAAGCGCTTTGCTAACAGGGTTTGTTTGCTGTTACATATCCAGGGGTAGGCTCTCCCTCTGCTAGCAAATAAATCTGTCTAAGCTGCCAGGTAGAAGCAAGTCATAGCTGTAATTAGCTACTAAAACGGGTAGCGTAGAAACTTTATTGTCGTCTGTGGGAAACGGGAAGACAGGAAAAATATTTAATTAGTGCTTATTAGCACTTCATATGTGCCTTGCAAACATTATCAGCTTATTGTGACAATAGACCAGCCATGTAGGTAAATGACATTATCTCTCTTTAGTGGGCACAGTGCTTCACTTACATTTCTTCAAGGAAGTCCTTGAAGGAATAGCGCTGGCTCTTGCCCAGATGGGGTAAGCACAGCAGAGTTCTGACTTTCCAGAGCTGCTCTCAAACCACTTCTATCCGGCTCTCTCCCCTTCAGGCATTTCGTTGCGGTGCTATGTCCCTAGAGCTACCCCAGCACCTACTTCTGAAACACTCCCAGAGTCACTGCCCCATCGCTCACGTACGGCATAAGGCCTTTCTTGGAACAACAGTAACGTAACGCTTCGCGTTTTTACAACATCTTTTGCCCTAACAGGTCTCAATTCATCCCACAGACAGTTACAGCCAGCACACAGGGATCACTTCTCCAACCAGGGACGCTCAACCACCTTCGGCGTGAAGCTGAACATCGCCAACCAGCTCAAGACAGCGTTTCAGAGCAGACGGAGAGCTGCGTGCTGCTCTCATTTCCAGGAGGGTTTAACTAAGCAGAGTGTAATTACCCCGACCAGAGCTTAGTCGCTGGGGCTAGCACATGTTCATTGAAAAGTGCTCTAGGATCTGCAGCAGCCGTAGGCAGCCAAGACCTGTGTGCAGGAGTGTTCCCTATGGATTTCCAATCCAAGCACTAGAGCCATCCTGCTCCTGCTTATTTCAGGTTGTGTAAGTACATATAGCCTCACCATGGTACTATAAATTTTCTTTTACCTTGCTTAAGGATCTCCCTAGTCACAGTTCATTATAGAGGCTAGCAGCTGAGAGCAGACCCAGGGAGCAAAGATTTTTTCCATTAAAGCCAACTGTGGCTCCACTGTTAAAGTTCTGGTCAATAAAGACTGTCCCTCACCTGTAGCTTGTCTGGCTCCCTGGTAGAAATAAACAGGGAGGAAGGAGGGAGGGAAGTAGGTTTAACAGCAGGATACGCCAGTTGTTTACTATTTCGCAGGAGTTGAGCGTGTTTCCCCTTTTAGACAACCTGGCAGGCATGCGATACTATGATAACCATATGCCCTAATGAAAAAATGCAACCTCATATTTAAAGTACAGATCTGTTAGTCCCTGATGGCCAGTGAGATTTTAGAGAAAAACAACATGCCTACTGAATTTTAGTTTCCTGAGGTAATACAGTCAGAAGATTGTAATGAAGGTCACTGAAGCTTCTAATAAGGATATACAGATTAACCTTCTGAGTGTTGTAGATTTAATTTCACTCAATAAGTACACGCTGCAAACATATTTCTTCAGATTGATCTACTCAGGCTGTACCCATCAACTGATTAAAGTTATATACAATACTGAAAAGATCAGATGTCTTGATTTTTTTTTTTTTTCAGTTATAGGAATAAATTAATTGCTTTGGGATAAAGCCAAGTCTTGTTTTACAACTTAATTAAAAAAAAAAACCTGTGCATTTAGCTTATATATACTTGTTCCACCACGGGTTCTTCCACTGCAGAGGGCATGTTCCAGCTATGGATTTAAGAATCTTTACAAGATTAAAAATTCAACATGCAGGTGAAATTAGATGCTGGATTAGGAAGCTCATCAACTACGTAAATGTAATCAGCACCTTCCGAAGCCCGGCATGTAGCAAAAAAGAAAGGAATTACGAAAGGGTGGCGGCAGTCTGTCTGTGTCTGCGGGGTTGGTACGGAGCCAGCGCCTGCATCAGAAACCCTGTTCTTGGCAGGTTTCTGCATGTTTCCTCCGACTTCTGGTAGACGAGAGGCTCAATGGTTGAAGAAGCAGAGTCATCTTCCGAAAGCGGTGAGACAACGGCCGGGGTGGTGATGCCTTCTCACGGTAACAGGAGTCGTCGACGCAGTTCGCGAAGAAAGAGAACATCACAGGTTGAAACTGAAACCTGCCAAAAATCACAGGTCAATTCGCTGAAATAAAACCACCTTTATGCTACAGTAAGACCAATTTAGGCTCTTTAAGCACGTTTTCTGTGTAGATTTTCAGCTCGGCTCGGCAGCGACGGCCACGGAGGAAAGTTTGATGTGGAGGGTCAGTCACAGTTACCCATGCTCACAACTGCTTCTCTGTGGACTGCTCGTGCACGCCGTGTAAGCCCCCTAAATCCCCCGTGGGTGCTCGGACTATTCCCCTACGGGAGGTGGGACAGAAATTGCATGCACCGTTGCTGTGAGCTGTTAGGAAACCCCTCGCTCTTGCTGAACTTTCTACACAGCCCAGGTTTCCATTTGCCATTTTTCAAAGTTTATGGCAAAGCTAGCTCAGCCACCTGCATGAGTATACACACATTTCAAGGAGTCAGATGTCGGGGTTCTTATGTTTAAAGAAAAATTTAATATGAAAACCATGACTCAAGTAGCAGCTGTGACAAAACTGTGCCTGTTTGGCCTGATCCTTTTCCAAAGGGGAAGGATTAGACCTTCAGAGGGTTTTTTAGATTAGGCAAATTAATTCCAAGTGCCATTATCATTTACTGCAGCGAGTTTTGGGATGGGCCACGCTGGCACAGTTTCAGTGCTGTGTGTTGTATATCAATATAGAGACGATTAGACGAACCTTTGGTGATTAAAAGCTTTTTATCATTATGAAGGTGTCTCTTGCTCCAGGGCATAAACCATTCACCAAGTAGTTTCATTTTATTTCCTTGAGCTTTTTTAATTTTCAGCTAATTAGCTAGAAATACACCACCTACAACATGCTCCTTTTCTCAGTTAGGAGGCTAAAATTTGCCTCTGCTAAGCATTGCTATGGGGCATTTGCTTGTTTCCTTAAAAAACCTGCTAGCAAGTTGGTATAAAATTCGTTTGCTCAGTAACTGGCATGCTGGGGTAATTATCAAAGCCTTTCTAAGGAAGTTTTGTGCTCATTCAAAAATATTAGGCAATTCAAAATGTCTGTTGTTCTTCAGCTGTTACAAAGTTTCATTTTTAAGAAGTCTCTAAAAACAAACCCAACTTAAACACTTCAATGAGTTAACTGTGAAGCTATTTTATTGTAATGGGCTCCTGTCTCAAAAGACAGCCAAAAGAAAACAGTAGCTGCAATCTTTTTTTCTAAAGGTTAGTGCGTTAACTTATTCCAATTCTAAAATGTTCTTCAAATGGCAGCTACTACTCTGTCAAGTGCTGCAGGGCTGGAAAATGCTTCAGGATGTCCTGAAAATTGATTTTCTGAAAAAGTGAATTCATTCTGCATTTAAAAGGCTGGTGAGGGCGGGCTTCCAGTCACAGGTGTAAATGGGAAGGTTAAGGTTAGCTCCCCTCCTCTTACTCTCTCTGCCCTAGCACTGGGTGAGGAGGGTGTATATGTGTTCTCGTGCTGTTATATGATACATTTACCTCTTAGATCAAAGTATATCCAGTTTTGCAGGCTCCATGCATGGAGGTTTTCAAGACAAGACTGGATAAAGCCCTGAGCAACTTGGCCTGACCCCATGGCTGACCCAGTCGTGTGCCGGAGGTTGGACTACAGGCCTCCTGCGATCCCATCCTACGTGAGTTATCCTATGTTCTCTTCCTGCATAGCCTATCTCAAAAGCAGGTCACGCTTTCACCAAAAATGTCTATCTTGCTCCAAAAATGAGATTCAAAGGGTGCTACCGTACCACAGAATCACAGACCACAAATGAAAGAACAATGTCCTTCACTAGCATCAGAAGGCTTTCTGTTGAAATGTGGTTTGTAGAGGGAGGAGGAAGCTCCTCTGGAAAGCCTTCATCACTTTCATGAGAAAATTCCAAAAGCGGTCTGTTTTTCCAGGCCTTTTGAACAGTATTTGTAAAAGCTATGTGACATTGTCATTTCTAGTTCTCCTGCTTCTAAAGAAGGGGAAACATTTATCTTTGCTCTGCCAAATAATGCTTAATTATGGTACCTCCTGGGAAAGAATAGCCAGTTGTATTAGAGTGCCTAGCTGGGAGACAGTTTCTTTGGTGTTTCAGTTACTGGTATCACGGTGTTCACGCAAAATTAATTGTGAATTTCTTAACTGTTTGATTTAAATGTTTTAAGGGCATTCATAAAGATCTTGAAGGATATGTTCTTCGTGCTTATCTTTCAATTTTGACTGAAGGGACATTGGCAGATCATTTCCATCCTTACTGCGGAGTCTGTATTTCTCAGCTATGACTGACTGCTCTTAGGCATTACAGATACCGCAAAAAAAGCCAGCAAAACCCTTCTTAGAGCAATTTCACTATCCTTTATGTGACTACTAAATGTCAAAGAAGTAAAATCTGAATATTGTGCTTTGGTCTCTACACATCCCCTGAATGTGAGACAAACAAAATTTTCTTACTCCCAACAGCACTCTTGATAGTGGAAAGTTCTGCACTGATTCAACATCTGTTGACAAGCTGTCTATATAAATCGACAGAGAAATGAACTGATACATGAAACTATGCGTGCCTCCAAAGTGATTCACAATCTGTTGAAACAAGGCACTATACCATTAAATATGTAATTCCAGTGTTCCAGTTCCTCTTCCATCCTAAAATACCTGGAATAAAAAGCAGAAATACGGTGACATGACAGTCTAGTAGCTGCCCTGAAGCACAGATAGAGGAGGACTGAATGAAATAAAACAATATAGAGTTCTTTTAGCCACTGTTGGCATTGTACTACACGTTGAATGTTTGCATTGCTTATTAGGACCAATGGACATGTTTTGAACCCATTCTGACAGCCTGGATTCAAGCACTGAGCATATTATGACATTACAGTATTCATATGTGCCAGAAAAAAAAAAAAAAAAGTTACTGAGAAATTCTAGGGCAAATGAGAGTGGCAAGTAGAATAAAGACTAGGTAGACTGACAACCAGACACTACATACTAGGAAAGAGACAGAAAGAGGACAACAGATTAAAAAAAAAAAATCTAGGATGAGCATTAGTCTCAAGTGTTTGGTCATCGTGTAACAATTCACACATGGCCAAGTGTCAGTACTGTCCTGTGCCTTTGCACCTCCACAAGGTATTATTTCAGGAGCAGTCTAAGGAAAATGAGGTCAAATATTCTATACTGGTTGTAGGATGCATGCTGGCTAGCCTAAGATTTGGAAGCAATTTCACTGCTCATCACATACTTCCCTTTAGCTAGAAGTTGAGATACATATGAAACAAAAGATAGCTTTTGAGGGGGCATAACCAAGAGGGGCCTATTATTGCCAGTTTTCTGCCCAAAATAATCTCGCAGCTGGGTTTTTGGATGAAGATATTACACTGAGGCAATTGTGGTTACTGTGGTGGACCATCTTCTTTTAGCTGTAAACTTTTAGTCTGATTCCTATGCTAACGTAGCTAGATCTGTTGGCAGTATTTGATGGAGCTGACCATCATGTGGTGCTCTTTTGCATGAGATCTGGCAGGGTGGATAGAGCTGCGCATCTCATTCTCCTACCCCTCTTCCTAGGAAATAATTCTGTTGTTTGGAATTATGTGTGCTCTTGGTTCTGGGAACATCCTCACATATTAAAAGATCTTAGTTAAGATTGGGAGATGAGATGGATCTGGGAGTCAGCAACATGCATGGGCGATTAAACTCTCTATCTTTAGGATAGTGTAATCAAGCTTTCCAAATACTAAAGTGCATAACTTTACACACTAAAAGGAAGAGTAGCCTGGGAAAATAAATATGCCTCTAATGTTGGACTGTTCAAAGAGGAGGAGATCTGGAAGAACTGTTTCAGCTCAGGCTGGGAGCTAGGCTTGGAGCTATTCTGGAAACAGGGGTGGTGGCAGAAAGTTCTGTAGCCGAGGGGATTTCCCTCCTGTCACATCCCCACAGCCGTTTTTCTGCCTTCAGGCTCCGCTGCTGCAAAATGCTGTGGAAGAAAGAGCAAGTGAACACCATGACGGAGCCCCAGGATCATAAAATCCTAACACATCTCACAGGTTTCCTGCTAATTTCCCTTGGCTCAGCTCAGCTCAACTATGTATAACCCATACTCTCCAGCACCTGGCTGACTTTCTTTCTAGTAATTAGGTTTCCCAGGAAGGTTTTTCTTTATTTTTAGGAAACTTTTCCTCATAACCAATCTAGTTTTCCCTTGTGGATTTCTTGCCCTTTTCTTCTTCTTCTTTTCCAGAAGGACACAGAATAGCTCGCTACCTTCTTTGTGGTAACCTGTTACATGGTAAATCATTGCTTCCTACTAAGGAAACCACAACCCAGAGCAGATTGTTTCCATAATAGGAAGCAATCATCCTTTACCCTATATTTGAATTGTGCAATGAATTTATCATCTCACTCATGAATTCAGTGTAAGTCACCTTCTTTCTGTCTCTCTCTCATTGT
>NW_009637164.1:0-30358 GCF_000690535.1 Cariama cristata | reverse complement strand
CTGAACAACGGTGGTTTTCTCAAGGAGGTTTTAAATGACCCATTCTCCTGGCCAGGACTTTCTTTACATTTGTGACTACTGAACTCATCTTTTCCAGATGGTATCATAATTTTCCATCTCTCCATCTTTGGAATGAAATTTAAGAATACTTGATAAGTAACTTGGGACAGATTATGAACTTCTACATATGTACTCGTGCAGTGCTTTCATTGCTAGAGACTGTTATTCTACATCTGGAGAGGGAAATATGATATATCACCCCATCCCTGAGAGAATCTAAAATTATTTTAGGGTTCATCTTGATGTAGGAAAACATCTATGTGTGCAATTAAACACTTGCTAACAACCAATAGAACTGTAGCGTATTCTTAAGTGCCTTTCCTAGTATATACCTGATCTGGACTTCACAAATGGAATGATTGTTTATCCCTATTTTTAAGTGTTTTTTTAAAAATATGTACTTGAGAATTTCATCAAATTTTGGAAATGGAAAAGTTTAAATGTTTTGTTGTGTTGTAATTTTTGGGATTATCTTAATTACTATGGGAAAACGGCTAAAGAATAAACGAGGCAGGCTGTTATTCTTTTGTTTGCTTTACAAATAAATGCTCTCCTTCATAATTACCCCTTTAAAGCTAAAAGCTTAGGTACAAATTATATTGTTTAGGAAGGCTTTACAGTCATCATGGAAAATATTTGACAGTATTTGTAGAACTAAAGCATGGATAAAGTTATTTATTGTATTGTTTATAAACTGCAATGTTCTTGGTCAGTAGACATTGAAGTTTTTTTGTTTGAATGTTAAACAGGAGAAGAAACTGCAAGAAATGTGAGGCCTGTACACACTTAGCATCCTTAACCTAACATTTGTGGGCTGTTGTTGACCACATTTTCCAGCTACAGCTGTCTTAAACTATTTTTGATCACGTATGTTAAGGTCAACACATGTTTAAGTCTACACACATACCTGATGTTGTATACTGTTTTGATTTATAAATATATCCGTATGGTCCTTTTTTTCAAATTTGCAGGTCATCTAAAAAGAGCTGAGCTTACAAAACCAATTGAAACTTCCAGCAGTGAATTAAAGTACCAGGAATTTTTGTTTATTTTCCTTAATCTCTTTCACAGACATCAAACTGGTGTTAGGTACACAGTTGCTGCTTGTGTCAGTGTAATAAGACCAGCTGCCAAGCTGTGTTTTCAAAAGCAAATAAATTGAAATAGTCAGGATTTTCAGGTTTGTCTGCTGTCAAAAAAATCCCATATGTTAGGTAGCTCACAGGGAAAACATTATTAGCAAATCCCATTGACACCCTGCTGTCAGGGGTCCATACACCACACAGAACCAAGTCCATTCTCTCACTGCAGTTTGGATTTATTAACCTGGAAGTCCAGAGCTCCACAACATGAAACTCGGCTCCTACTGTGTCTGCAGCCTGGGCCACTCCAGAGTTTTCACCTGTGACTTCGCTCTTCTCACACCCCAGGACCTGCAGAAAATTACTGCCACGTCCTTTCTTCCAGGTGAAGTAACCACCAGCTGCTAGCTACCAGCTGTGAAACAACAGGTTTTACAGAGAACTGCCCCAAAACCATCAGCAGGGACTAACAAGATGGAAAAATTCAAGCTCCCACTGAATCACCAGTCTTACTATCACCAATTGCCAATTTACATGGCGGGCGAGGAAGGAGGGGGAGAGGAGAGTCCTTTTAGTAAAGGAATTAAAAGGTATTTAGCAACTGACATAGGGAGCAGTTTGTCTTCAGATCATCTTTTCTTTCCAAGCAAAAAAGCAAACATACTTTTAGAGTATGTTTTTTAATATGAGGGTAAGGTATCTTCTACAGGAGGTCAGAGTGAATCAGTTAGCAGCGTTTGCTCAGGTTTCCTTGTCCCCAACAAGCCTATGCATTGTGCTGTAGTACTGCTCTGGGGCTGCAGGCTATAGGTATGATTTCCAATCTGCCACCCTATCAGCAAAATGGGGTCTCTCATTTAACTACATCCAGATCATGGTTTGCAATTGATGGATCAACTTCAAATAAAAGGTATGAAACTCACCTTATGACATAGAATCATAGAATCATTACAGTTGGAAGAGACCTCAAAGATCATCAAAGTCCAACCTTCTACCCAACAGCACCATGCCCACTAAACCATGTCTCGAAGCGCCACATCTAAACGTTTTGAACACCTCCAGGGATGGTGAGTCCACCACATCCCTGGGGAGCCCGTTCCAATGCCTAACGACTCTTACAGCAAAGAAATTCTTCCTAAGATCCAACCTGAACCTCCCCTGGTGCAACTTGAGACCATTTCCTCTTGTCCTATCGCTAGTTACTGGGGAGAAGAGCCCGACCCCCACCTCACTACACCCTCTTTTCAGGTCATTGTAGAGGGGGATAAGGTCTCCCCTCAGCCTTCTCTTCTCCAGACTAAACAACCCCAGCTCCCTCAGCCACTCCCCATCAGACTTGTGCTCCAGACCCTTCAGCAACTTTGTTGATGTTCTCTGGACACAGTCTAATAGCTCAATGTCCTTCTTGTGGTGAGGGGCCCAAAACTGAATGTGTCTTGTATTCCACACCTGCCTTCATTATACTGCATTCTCTAGCAGCTGCCTGTAAAGATTACATTATATGGAAAAAGAGACTTCTAAGCCATCAAAGAGGACTGAATGCAATCCTTTAAGAAGATGATGGTAGCATGAAACCTGGCCATTCTCAGTAAATTAATTACAACGCCTTTCATGTGTTACACTTGCCCCTAGCATCCCTTTTCTTTTCTGCATTGTTATGATCACGCTTTCTGCTTCAGTGTTAGAAAGCCAGAAGCACCACCATTACCTCTATCACCACCACCACCAAAAGATGGGATAATTTGACAGGAAAAGCTGCAATATCAACTACATGCAATTTATGTAGTTGATAAGATAGTGTACAGATAAAATGGATTCTCCAATCTTTTAATGTATAGTAGCTTTGGGTGTATGGGTAGGCTGAATATTCAGACAGAATGGCTTTCTTCTAGTCAACAGTCCTGATGTTGACTAGAAGACTAGTGCTTCATAACACAAAATTTTCCTCTAAATGAGATAATGAAATATCCTGTATTCTAGGAATGCACACTTTTTCATTTGAGATTATATTAATCGCTGATCAGAGCAGGTCAACAAATTTCACATTTCTCATTTCCACTGCCTACAGTGATCTTGTAAATCAGTGCAAATATTTGCAACTATTTACACACAGCTATTGCAAAACCTATGGGGAGCACATGTCACAGCAGAACTAGCAGTTTGCGGTGCTGGGAGATTGAGATCCTGTTGCCAACAACTTCTAATGGGTACGGGTAACGCATTTTGTTCTGGCATGTCCGTGCTCTCCTGCATGAACATGAGTCACTGTCATGTTAATGCTGCCAAAAACTTTGGATTGAGAGTCCTGAAGGTAGCAGTGGCTGCGGCTCGCTCTCATCACCCAAGCCAGCGCCTTCCTTCATATTCATAGAGCTGAGTCATTATTTCCACAGAGAGTCTGACAGCCACTGCAGTTCCTTCCTTCCTCCCCTTCGAGCACATCTAGATCTTTATCTGTTTCTTCCAGGACTGTTTCTCAGAGGAAGTGTAAATCCCGGTGATACCATGATTATTTAGAAATTCCCTTTGGTTGTTGTCAGTCCCTTGCTCAAGCAGCTCCTCAGGCTCTCTCCAATGAGACAGTGTCCAGCCAGGAAGCCAATGCAAAAAGTCTATAGAGCTTCCCACTACGTGTAGCAACCAAATGGTACGTGCTTGGAGGAACTGCAAGGGAAAAGGCATTTTATCCGTAAATAACTAGCCCCACATTTATCCGTACCTGTGTAAATCTGCAGTGACTCTTCTGAGGCTGATGGGGCAGCTCTAGAGTTACCTCATTCAGCAGAGCCCTGTGTAAGAAACGGGTGCATGCTCAGGAGAACAGTGGTTCTATTCGAAGGTTAAGGTACACAAAAACATTTCAGGAGCTTGAGGAAGAAAATTAGTGTGTGAACATGAAAACCTGAGGAAGGAATGAAGAAATTAATTATCAGACCAAGGGAAAAACAAAGAAGCATGAAGAAAAACAATTAGTAGTTGAAAATGCTCTTGAGTCCAGTAACTTTGGAGAATGCATTGAGCTAGGAATGGTGGTTGCTGTCACTTAAGGCAATTATCGGATATCATATAAACCTTTTTTCAAATTGAGGCAGAATTGTTTATGTTTTAGGAAGCAGCCATCAATAGTGAAATTAAATATCTGAATGAATGCAGGAACATGTTCTAATAAAACGTGAAGGAAGTAATCAGGGAAGATTATTGGTCTTGTCAGCCTGATATTTAGCAGTGATAAAAAAAGAAAGCCTGGTGCCAACATACTTTCTTTTTCGCAGGCTGAGCCTATCTAGCATAATATTAAATGGTAGAGACTCATAAAGAGTTTAAGAGCTTCCCTGCAGGATGGAGCTGAAGACACAAGCAAAACTGAGATTTACACTAGATTATTAAAATGGTTTACTCTTAATGCCAAACCAGGGCATCCCGGGATCAGCAATAACGTCCCGTGATTGCACAGACCAGCCTCTAGTCACCCAGTTGACCTGAATAGGAGACTGATGAGTTGCAAAGAAGTGAGGCTTTATACTCTGGCCTAAAGGAAAGACTTGACCAGCCCGGGACAGAAATACAGGACCCATTTGCAACCCACTGATCCTTTTTTTTCCCTGTCCCCAGGGAACAAATGAATGATAGCAGCACCCAGCTACAAAATGTTGTCTCGATCTGGAGGTCCCCAGCACAAATCCCCATGCAGGCAGCCAAAAAGGAGGTCACCGCTTGCAATTACAGCCTTACACTGTACCCTGGATACAAATAAAACCCAGCGATAAGAATGCGGCCTCTGCCTGCTAGTATAGCTCAACAGATGGAGTAGATGCTAAGCCTAGCTTGCAGGATTGAGAAATGGATTTTTTTTTGTTTTATAAACAAGACCGTGTGCGGATGAACTGAAGATCACCTACAGATCACAAATATAAAATCTATTACTTAGCATTTTTTAGGTCAACATACTGCATGTCACTCTCTTCTCTCATCTCTTTCCTGCTTATTTTGTTTCAGAAGGTTGTTTGCTTGCTTTTCTCTCGTGCTTCACAGCTGAACTTCAGCAACTGAAATTGGTGAGCCTTGCTCAGAAAGCCTCCTAAAGTTATTAATGCTCATCTTTGATGAGATGGCTTAAGACAGCCAGCACAATATATTTGCACGGGATTTCACTTTTTTTCCTATGCTTTCATTGTAATCCTTAACGCTTGTCTTTGATGAGGTGGCTCAAGCCAGGAAGTGAAACATATTTACATATAATTTTACGTTTTTTCTATGCTTTTATTGTAAGTGGGATTTGTATTAAAAAACGAAAATAAAACACAGAAGCTTGTGTCAAAATTTGTGTCAAATCTTCATTGTGAAACTTTGATGCCAACATCTACTTCTCACCACATTCTCCCTGAAATCTCAGAAGGCCATTTTAACAGCTTTGGAAGTTGCACACTTTGTACTTAAGTTCTAATGCTTTTTTAAAACACCCAAGTTTCTACTGTGAGGTAGTAACCATTTTAGCTACCATCTCCACACCTCTAGACCCATTACAGAACCTTAAGCATCTTATAGACTGGGCTCAAATCCCTGATATACCAACAAAATAGTTTTTATGAGATGAAATCTTCAGACTAAATCTTTGTCTTTACCTTAATGATTAGCATAAGTATTAAAGCGATCTGCCTGAGTGACTTTTGCACTAAGAAAGCTATCTCTGTCTCTGTCTGCTTCTTTGTTTTAAATTGACATTCTTCCTAAGTTGACCAGAACATCAAAATTGCTTATCATGAGACAAATTTCCATGATTAATGAAAAAAATGTAAGTATGGCTAGAGAGAGCTCTGTGTGCACTGGTAGACCCACAGAGGGAATGCAAGTGAAAGATGTAACTAATTGGTAATCTTAAAAGTATAAAACAGCTTGCCTTCTGAACGTGGCCACTACAATTTATGATTTCTGTCAAACTACATATTGATTTCTCTGTCTTAAGAATCAGCAGCTTTCCCTGCTGATTGAATTCTAATTACTCACTCCATAGTTACATTGATTTTTACAGACTTCTGGACAATTTTGTACCAGACTGGTTTCAAATTGTGCTTAATGAATTCGTCACGACTATTGATATAAAAACGTCCATTCTACAGCAACTTGAAAAAGAAATAAACTGCTTTTTCTCCCATCTGCTCAGGCCAAACTTGCCCTCAGCTTGTACTGTGCTCACCTGGAGTGGTCAACTGGCCTTAAGTCTGCACTTCATGATGTCTCTGGGGACAAAAGGCAGAAAAGAACACTTCGTTTTGTTTGTCTGAACCCAATGATGAGTATGTCTATTGCAAAGTGCGATTAGATTCATTCATTGTACAACTCAGTATTTTTAAACAAAAATTCAATTACTTTCCATATATTTTATTGAAGTCAAGAAAATCTTCTATCTGCACTCTCCAAAATACAAGTAATACATATGAAAGATAGATAAATCATATTGGTGCCGGTTATATACTTGTGTAAAGGACCTCTTACTTTGTGTATGGGGCAAAGCCCCCGCCAACAAGCAGGCAATGTGTGAAGAATAGTAAAGACCAACAGCAAAAGGTTTAATTATAGCTTTTTGATCTGTGCACTTTGGAAATATTTGACCACAGCCCATGTGTGCGTGTGCATCTGTAGGGAGGAGACATGGATTACACATCCAGGTGCTGCTTGGGCATCTTGGGTCCACCATTACGCCCTGAAGCCACAGGGCATGGGTGATAGGCAGCGAAGTACCTGTTTCAGCCACCTAGGGCTGTCCACAAACTTCTCTGCCTGCTTCCAGGGTCACCCCCTCAATGATGGGTCTGCCTGCCTGTCTGATGTGCATACAGGCACGGGCATTTGCATAAATCAATACCAGAGCCTGACTGTTTTACGATTAACTTCAGGGAATCCTTTTTACCCTCATGGTTTTATTTCCATTTACCTTGGGCAATGGCTCCTTACTCTTTTGAGTCATTGCTGTATGAAGGAGCATTCGATATTCAATCAGGCTGAAAGCTGCTGATTACATTCATCAGTTTTAATAAGATATGTTATTAGATCTTATTTTCTTGAATTGTCTATAGATCAAAGATATGATCAATGGCAGCCTTTAAATATTTCCAAGTCAATATTTCCAGAGATGTTTTCATTCAAAAGGACGTAGAAGTGTTTTACGACTGAAAGCCCAGATTCTGCTTGCAGGCCTTCTTTAGGTTTCATTTTCTTCCTTCTGAAGTTCGTTATTTTGGATGTGGTAGTTCTGGTGCCAAATGTGGTTGAAGCAGTAGGACATCTACACATCCAGACCATATCTGATGTTTTTATTGTTACGACTATATCTAAACTACTGGACGCAGTAGTGCCCTGGAGTCCTCTGCACGGATGTGTCTCCCCTGTGGTTTCAAGCCCATGTTGGGGTGAGACATGGGCATGGCCCGATCCGCTCCCACCCCCATCATTTCCGTGGGAGGGAAGCGGGGTGTGCAGACCCCAGCTTTGGTGTGCCCACGCCGCTCTGCCCTTGCCCCGCGCCCCGAAAGGACCTGGCTCCTGCCCTGCACCTTCTGCCCTTCTGAGGTGGACTTTTACCTGCTCTCTGCTGGAAGGAATGCGACTTCAGAGTATAATTGTCAGTGTAAATGGTAGAATTGAGGGTGTGTTAAAGCAAAAAGAAATTAGTGGAGAAAACCAATTAATTTAAAATCAGATGATGATTTTATAGCACATGTCTATTGTGCATTCAAAAATCACCCACTTACTACATGTACCCATTCTGGAAGTGGCATACGAAAGTTTTACTACAGTGACAGGTTGTTTTCTTTTCTAATGAGGAAATGAACAATGAGTTATCCTCCTTTAACTCTGCATGTAGAAAATAAATCCAGTAGGCAGGAGAGTTTAATGATTTTAGATGTTATTTTCTAAATTATAAAGCTTCCCATGGAGGTGAACTTTCCTACAGTCTCCAACAAACTGCCTGGTGATTACTCTGCTAAGAGTAGTAAGTGATCTAAAAATATGTACATCATCTTTTGAAGAAGAAAGCAAATTAAAATAATTCTTTAAACCTGAGAGCTGAGTGGTTTGTTCTCTGTTAGGATAAACACATCAAGTTAGAGTTTACTCTGAGCAGCGTAGCAGAAAACAATCTGCATAAATAGATGAAATTTTATCAGACAATGAATAAAAGATTCAAACAGAAAATTGGTTTCCTTAAGTTTCTATGAGGACTAAAAAGAACAAAATTACCCCGCTATTTCTTTCCCTTTAAAATCTTTTTATAGATAATGGTGAACAGATGATTCCATCAAACTTCACTTGCGATGAATTCAAGACAAGATAATATCATCATCCATCGTCTTGATGAACCTCATCATTTTATCTTCAGTCTAAATCCAGGAGAAAAACTGAACAAGCCATGCATCTACACATCTCTTCATTTAAAAATTACAGCTGAAGGTTAGAAAATGTTTAAGGTCAAACTTCTAAGCTACCATCTGGAGCTCATTTAACAATTGCCAAGAACATCTGCCACTGCTGCACATGCCTAAGACAAAACTTAGCCAACATCACCTTTTCTTTTAAGGACAAAATCCCAGAGTCACATGAGCATCGGCTGAGATGCTTTGCTGCCAGCAGTCAGAATTTAGTGCATATTTAGTGCCGTTTGGCAACCAGTGGAGCCGTTAATAGATAAAGACAGTTTTGTAGCTCTTAACACAGGGTTCACCACCTAAAAGCCCCGTCTATCAAATAGTAGTGTTATTTACAACTTTGCAAGACACATCAAAAATGTTGTGGGGTGATGGGGGGCTATCTCCTGACTAATGAGACTGAAATGCGGTCGTGGGGTAGTCAAACTAAACTCCCATTGCTGCTGTTGGGGCTGCAAGGAGGCGTCAGCTCTCAGATTGCTGAAGGCAGTATTTTTCAAAAGTGCTGTAAGTGAAATATGAATGCCAGACACTTAAGAGCTAAACAGAACACGTCCTCAGAGACGGGTATAATATTCTCTGAACTTTTATGACAAAAATGAAAGATATAAAAATCAGAGAAACACATGGCTTACAAGGTCTAATTCCTCAGATAGAGCTCCATGTCTTTATTCATATTTTAAGATATAGCCAATCCCACTGGCTATTAATTCCTTACACTGGGGAAGACATTCAGAGTTTTAAAAATACTGTAGGGTTGCTATTCTTTACTCACATGCACGAATTCCTGGTAGCAAGAAGTAGATGATGCGAGATGAAGACCTGTATTACTAAATGAAGGAGAAATGTGTTGTTTTTTTTTTCATGGCCTGTATGGAAATTATCCCCTCTAAATGATGGACATGACATATAAAATGTCTATTAAGATATGATGAAAATTTTAACTAGAAGGAGACATTTTACATGATTGCATCATTAATTTAGTGATTTGATCAGACAGGACAGATGCTTTCAGACATGCTTAGTGTGTCAAGTTTCTGTAGTTTGGTAAATGTCACGCATTGGATTATTTTCCATAGGTGAAAAAGTAATACAATATATTAAGTATTTAGTGATTCATCTAAGTATTTAGCGATTCATCTGTACTATTTAATAACCGATATGTGCAATTCAAGATAATGTGTATGTATATTAATAGGTACAATAAATAATTTGATTGCATTTACAGAACACTGAATCTGTATTTTAATGGTGTCTAGAAAGCAGAGAAAATTGAAAAGATTGCTTTCATTGAATTGAAAAGCTGTGAATGTCACTCAAATCCCCACATTGATTATAGATCAATTTACCTTTGAAACTGAAAAACAGGAGTTACAGTCCATGTTCTGTTCTTCATGAGGTTTTAAACTACATTAAATTTTGTATTTTAACAGACGGCAGAAGTTAATCCTTGTCAGAGGGACAGGAGTTATGTAGAAACTGGTAGTTGTTTCACGGTGTGGAGAAGATTAATGAAAAGTATTGTGTTTTGGTTTTCTTTATTATAGCTAAACATATATCTGCTAAAAGTTTGTCATCAATTGATTTTTTTAAAGACTGTGTCTGTATGAAAATGAAGAGAAAGGTGCTTGCAGTCCAACCTCCAATCGAGCAACTATTTGTTTTCCAAAATTCAGAGCGCCGTTATCAAATCATTGACACAAAAGACATCGAATGTGATCTCCACTTGGGCTTACCTTTCCAGTCCTCTTCAAGAACTTTAACTGTCAGAGGAAGCTGTTACTTCGAATGTGGTTTTACATTTTTTCTTGATGTCTAGAAATTGTTTATCTTCAGTACGATCTAAATATTTTTTTCACTTTTGAAATGCCTCTAGTCTGAAAAGTCTGCTCGCAGCTGAAACAGAATTTGTAAGCAGGCTGGCTATCATGGTGTGACTCTGAAAACACCTCCTCACCTGTTCCAGATTAATTTAGACTGTCATGGAATCCTTGGTCTGCTGAATCTTGCTGGAGTAACTTTTCTACATTATGAAAATTTAAAAAGATCTGCTTTTGAGAATGAATTAACAAGTGAAAAAGTGATAGTTCTTCACAGAATACCCACAGATGTAAAGCAAAATGTCTCCAAAACTTTAATTACAGTAAAAAGACAGAAAATGCTGAGATTAATAGTAAACTAGATTTATGAGATCAAACATTTAAAAGTTAGAAGAGCCTAGAAGTTAAGGTTGACAGGCAAAGTTTACAGGATTTTGTTGTACATCTTGCATACTTTAAAATAGCAAGGAAAATCGTGTTTTGTGTTTAGGACGGAGCAGGAGAAAGACAAATCTGAGCAGAAACATGCATGGGAGTTGTATGTAAGAATTTGGTCACATTTTTTAAATAGAACGGGAGCTTTTTACTGGCTTATTTTAATTATTATTTTTTATTTTGCAAATAATGCCATAACACTAACAAAGCTATAGGAATGGCTGAAACTATGCTTTGTTTGTTTGTAGTTGGTAAACACGTGTATTTGCAGCCCATGTTTGCTAAGCTGTATTTTTTGTGGTTTTTTTGTATTGTATATGTAAAAAATAGTCACAATTTATTTTGTTAATGCATGTCTGATAGCAGCCAGTGTCACCAGTTACTGCACAATACCTTCTTTGTCCTTCTGCAAAATAGGGATGATAATACTGTTTGCATATACTTTATCTCAATGCAGTATTGTGCTCCTTAATCCTGTCATACTAAGCAAGCACACTTCAGCGTTGGAAGTCCTTAAGGAAGAGGGGAAAAAAGGGAAAAGAAAAAGCAGGAGAATTTGAAATCAAATTATGTCAGGGAGTGGGAGAACTTTAAACCTGGGGCAAACTAGTATCAATTGGATGGTTTTGAAAGAAAAACATCATGTGGCCACTATTTTCCCTTTGCTTTTGTTGAGGATATTTGTAGGTTTTAATAACTGCCGAGACCCACACTCAGCATCTAATGTTGCATGCTCCGTTGTGGTTATAATGCTGATAATGCCATAAATACAGCATTATGATACCTCAGCGGAAACAGATCTTTGTACGCTACCTATCACTCAGATTGTGACCCCCCTCCCATAGCCCTGGCTCTGGATCTTCCTGGGCTGCCTGGCAGTGACAAAACCATCTTCTTTTTTCATTCTACCTCCTGCTAGCCCAGCTACATCTCCTGGTGCCACCAAAGGCAGACAGACTTTTGAAGAAGAATGATGGAAATAGGGAGGGGATGAAAAGCCATGGCACATATACTCTCCTGACTCCCAGCTGCTGGAAGCTGATGTTTCGGGGTATTGCTTTCCATCATCATAAGAGGGTAACCTGGTTTGTGGTGAGGTTCATCTGGGCTGGGGAAAGAGGGAGTGGGGAAAAAAAAGCATGGAAAAGGGATGAAGGATTAATGGGCAAGGAGGGACAGGATAGAATAAAAATGGAGATTGCAAGAAATAGAAAACAGAAAATGAAGAGACTAAAAAGTAGGTTAAAGTGTCTGTCAAAAGGAGTTGGGAGGGAGGGAAGAGAAAGGAAAGGAAGTACTGAAGGTTAGTTTGAAAAGTTTGCTGACACTGTCAAAAAATGTGTAGTATCAGGAATTCCCCAGAACTCCTCAACTCTACAAACAGGAGAAGACAGGCAATGGCTGAAAATGCTGGTCTTATTTTAATTAAATGTTTATTTAAGTCTAACATATTTGAAAATTATAATTGATTTCCCCCAGCAATGCCCTTAACCAAGCCTCTTTCACAGAGATCTTTGAAAAGCAGTCAACTCACGAAAAATCCCAGTTGGCAACCCTTTTTCCCTGAAAAAGAAGTTTACCGAAATCTTCAAAGGCCAGAATCTGGCATAGTTTTCTCTTGAGTAAAGTTAACTCTGCAAGTTGAAGCCCTGCCAGGAAGCATGACGTGCTTCAACGACGTGCAAGTGTGGTCAGACCCACCAGCTCCTGCTGGACTGACCTTCCTGCCCGTCTGCCTGCCGCGCCATCGATACCTCAGCTCATGCAACCTGCCCATGCTAACGGAGCCTGTTTTTGTTAACAGCCCAGGTGCAAATTGCAGCCATGGCCAGGATGGAAGGCCAAGGGTAGTACCAAGACAGCTGTTCAGTGTAACCCATCCCTGCTCATGGACTGTTAAGTGTCCAGCTGTGGCATTACAGAGCATGGTAATCCCACAGTAAGAACAAAATAAATGAGTTTGCACAAAGTTTCATTCTGCAAAAGCTGCTCTGCTCCCACCGCCCTTCAGTGTCAGTGGAGGTCCCGTGCATTAGCAGATGAAAGACAAGATGCAATAACCGTACACCTGGGCAGACTGTTGTTGTTCAGAGACCACAGAGCTAAGGCCTGGTTTAAACGATTGTTTCTTGGTCAAGACTTCTGCTGACTGTCATCAGTTTTAATCTGTAAGAACAAATCTTTCAGAAGGAAGAATATCACATCCCTGCTCCTGTGCAATTAAAATCCACAGGGATATTTAGAGAAAATTAAAATTCACGTCCTTGCTGAAACATGTGTAAAAATGTATGGAGTGACTAGTTGCCTAAAAGCTCAAACGGACAGCGAAACTCTAAATATAGCTGACGTTGGGAAACCACGGACTCAATGTTCTGAAAATGAGACTCTTCCAATGTGTTCTAGGTAGGATACTTTAATATTCACATCACATGGTCTTTGTAATTCTGATATTAGGGCACAGAATAAAGGTCAAAAGCAGGAAAAAAACCCAATAATAATGAAGAAAAAGCACATGTGCATTCATGTCTTTAGCAAATGCACAATGGAGCTGGTTGGGCATATTTAGAGGAAGCCATTTTTCAGACAGAAAAATCAGTTTGTGAAAGAAAGCTTTCATCAATACTTTATGCACCGTTTCAGTGTGGAAAGAGTTTCTGGTCAGAGTACATGTACAACCAATTGTCCACTGGCTACAGTCCCCACTGGGGAGGAGGAGTAGAAAGACTCAAGTCCTTGCTATAGCTCATTTTGTCAAGAGACCTGAACCTCTGACTCGGAGGGGAATGCCCAGACACCTGGGCTGCAGTGGGAAGCACTTTGGGGGGGACATTCATAGTGGGACAGTGCCTTCCTCCAGCTCCTCTGCCTTGCACACCCCTACCCAGCCCAAACAACGCCTGGTGATTGTGGCACTTTTCTGGAATGTGCGTGGGGACCTAAACAGGGATGTCTCCCATGCTCTTGGCAGCTGGTGAGAAACTGGAAGAGCCCCCACCTCCCCAGCAAACCTCTCGGTTAGAAGCAGCCTCCCTCTCTATCGCTCTTGGTGGTTGTTAACAGTTGAGGAGTTCATAAGCGGAAATTGAGTTTTCCATTTTTGAAGAAAAATCAAATTACTTGCTTTTGAGTCCGAGACCTAGGCAGACACAAATATATGAAGTATAATTTTGTGGTATCAATTTAATTGCATATTTCTTTCAAACTATATGACTACCTGGATGCAGTCACAACAATAACAACAGCAAATAAATGTTTGTGAGGAAATGCAGTTAAGTATTAAGATCTAATAATATGCTCTCTTGGAAGCAGCTGTAAAATTCTTTGTTTCCCTTTGCAAACAGAGTGTTAAGAATGCCAAGAACCAACAAGTGTCTAATATTATTCTTCCCCAGATGAAGCGAAAAGATATTGATTTCTATGAAATAGATTCCCTAATATGTAAACACATTATTATAAGGCTTAGAAGAATCATATACTTTTATTTCTGCTCTCTTCTGAAAACTCTTGAAGGAAATATTTTATCAAAAGAATAAAATAAAATGTTGTGCATGTTTCCTGAAAAAAAGCGACCAAATATATAATGCACTTTTTCACATAGTGGACATACACATTCCTAACTTTACCTTCTTTTAACTTGCATAAGAGACATCTCTGACCACTAAAAGACATGAGTCTGCACAGTTACTTCAGTGTGATTACATCATGTCCGGTCATGAGGCTGGATTTCAGAAGAGGTTCTCCTTCTTAACTCTTGCAAAGACCACTGATGTGCTACCTGTTTGGAATGGTGATTCTACTGCTTTACACCAGCACAAATGACCACAGAAGAGATAAGGAATAGGGATGAATCGGGACTTTACGGGAGTGGTTTTGCAACTGGCACTTGGGGGTCTCTCATTAGAGTAATCATTCCTTTCATTTCCTTGAGAAGGGAAATCTTTACAAAGATTTCAGAGTTTTCTTAGCACTCGGCTGGTCATCTGTGAGGTCTTTCCTCCCAGTTAATGGGACAAGAAGCAGAAATGCCCCAAATACCACAGAAGGAGGATGGTACTGGCAAATTTCCAGCATTGCTAGGTGGAAAAACTGTCAAAACCCTAGATAACATTCTGAAATACTTTTCCATTGCAATCAGCTATTTGAGCTCTTGCACTCCTTTTCAGACTCATTTGTCTGTTATGATCAGCATATCAGGAAATCTATGACTATCTGATATTTCTGTATACAGAGACTGAGAGAAACTTTTCAGATTTAAGAATTTGAGAGATTAGAAATATCCTTTACTCCTTTGTTTTTTCTTCTGTCTTTTCCTCAGAATGGGCTGCCATCATTCAGATTTAGTTGAGGCACAGGCTGTTCTAACTCATCAGCTGAAGTACCCTTCTTCAAGAGGCTTGGCCACAGAGACTACTGTTTCATAAATATCTTCCCTTTCCCAGCAGCTTTACCTTGTCTTGAGCACATGTGTAATGGAAAAAGAAAGGCCCAGAAGTTACCAACTGCTCAATAAAGGACAAAGAACGTTCGTGTGTCTGTTGTGGATGATACCAAAGGATTTTCAGTAACGGAACAAGGTAAAAAAGCAAAGAAGAAAAGCACATGTTATATTCGTGGTTACCCAGGACAGCAAAAGGAGGCGGCAGCCCTGAGATTAACAGAAAATAAATTATCTGATTTGTGATGGTCACAATAACTAGATGGGGAAAACCCCATATATTACAATTCAAGTTAACTAAAAGCCTGTTTCTGCCTAATACTTTTGAGAATTTGTCCATGTGCACTTCATTATTTAAACAGCGTTCCTGTGGTACAGCCAAGTTTAGAAAGGATTTATTTAACATGCCATTACAGCAATTAGCCCCAGGGAAAGTTCAGCTTGCATACTTAGCTTCTAAATATGTCTTGAGTTTGTATTTATCAAGTGAGTTTCCTTCCCCCTCACTACGGAGTACAAACTTTTCCTTTTTTCCTCACCTCGCGGTTCCTACGAAGCTTTCAACCTGAGCTCTTTCCTGAGCACCTGCCGTGTTGGAGCTCCATTCCAGACCCCCTTCCACCTTTCCTCCTGAGGACACCGTCACAATGTCCATCCTCACTGAGGTACATCTGTCAGGCCCTCTGTGTCCGTTTGGATCATGACTGCAGGAGTAACTAGATAAAGATGGGATGTTTAAGGGGCAGAAAGGAGATTCAGGACATTGAAGTTCAATTTCTAGCTCTGATGTGACTTGAGGCAACTCATTTAGTCATTACCTGTATCTCAGCTCTCCAAGTCTGCATGGGATAGTAGCAGTTTATCTTCACTTGATGTCGCGAGGAGTTAAAATTTACAAAATAGAACAACCATGATGGACCTGTTTTGAAACCATGACAAAGAGAATAGAAAGCTGCTAAAACAAAGACCTGCATATACCTGCCGAGGCTAGCCCTTGTTTATGTGCAACCACAGCAGGATGTGAAGGTAAACAGTAACTTAGTGGTAGATGATAGGATAAAAGTGTGACCTGCAGTTACCTTAGATAAGTGTAATACTAAAACCCACACCTCCAGGAGGAGATTTTAGATGTAAATATAGGTCCACCCTAGTATAATGAGCTAAACTAAAATTAAGACATGGGCGGATCAACTTCTGCATACATATACAAATATTTCGACTCAGTGTGTTGATTGGCGTTTTGCATTAGGGACAACACACCTTGCTTATTTGGTCCATAGCGGAAGAACTATCACTTGCAATGTTTATTTACAGTATGTGGCACATCTAGGGGCCAATCTCACTTTAGGCCTCCAGACACAAGTTCCTGAAAAAGCTCTTTGAACCCTATGACTTTGATCAGCCCTTCACAAGAAAGTAAGAGTGACACTCTACACAGTGGAGGAAATGAGTTCCAGTGCCTGAAAAATTCTGGGTTGGAGTTTGCCAGGATATCATGTTAAAAGAAAGAAATTACAATTTTAAACATTTTATCTTTATTCTCCAGGTTTTGGCTGCATGTCAGAAGAACAAAGAAACACATAAACCTTCCAGGTTTACACTAGTCCTGACATGGCCGTTGCCAGCATGCACTGAATGCCAGGAAACTTAGAGAAGTTGTACCTTGAGCTGCTCATCTCCTTAATCCAAGACTTGGCTTCTGTTGCCTGTACCCCTCTCTGGGTCACATGAAGCAGGAGCACCACCGGTGTCCCTCATCACAAATAACTCTGGGCCTCTTGGCTTCATTTTTGCTTTTCTTTTCCCACCATCCGTAGCAGTGACTCTCCAGGTTCCCTAGGGAACAGGGAAGGAAGTGTTTTCTTACAGGTTTCAGCTGAATGCAGCATGTGTCACCAGCATCCCAATGCCAGAATCCCACTTTCATCTGCTATCGCCTGATACGCATCTCGCAGTGCATGTGGCAGGAGCTTGCACTCTATGCCCTGGGTGCATCTCCAACATAGAGTGGGACCAGTTTCTGCTACTTTTTGCAGGATTTCCTGTGACATTCAATGCACAGAACAGAATGCAACTCTAAATCTGCTGGGTTTTAACTCTACAGCTGAAATTAGGTTCTTTTAACAATTTTTGGTGAGTATGCATTTTATAGTCATAATGAATTACGAGTGTTGCAAAAGAAAAATGGTGTTTCAGAGCCTCTGCTTGCTGTGCATATTAGCAGTGAGAGGCTTAGGGAATGACACTGCCTGGGTTAAAAGACTAATGTTGCTTTGGTTTTGCGATATACATGAAAAATCAACCTTCTTCACTCTGCATACTCTTTCTGCATACCACGCTGAACACACATTTGTTATACACCAATTCTGAACAAAGCACAGTGAACTTGTTGTACAGTGACACCAATAAAACTTTTTTCTCAAGCATCAACAGGATTGGCCAAACTCTGATTTGCTGGAGGCAAAACAACCCCATCTAGTTTCATTTTCTACCACTTATGCTGTGTGTATCATAAAAGTGAACCAAAGTACAATGATACTTCTAATAAATGACTCAATCTACAAACCCATAATTCCCTGACAGTTTCAACCACTGGCCTTCTTTTTTAACAGTACTTTGACCCTTTTGCTGCAACAGTCTCAATAAATTAAAATCTGAATATTTCCCAATCTATTTCCTTCTCATTATTTCCTTCTCATTACATCTGAACTGTTCAGGATGAATGGCTATGGCAAGAAAAAATAAAAGGAATTTCAAGGGCTCCATGAGCACTACCTAATGTACTGCTGCAGTTTAAGATTAACTGACATCAACTTGACCCACTACCTGCCTAAAGGGAAATGGTCAGACAGCATTTGGCAAAGTATATGAGATGCCAGTTCCCACTGTGGTGTATGCAGGTCTTTAATTTGCTGTAATTTATGTCTGGAAGGCTCCCTAGGCGTACTGCTTTGTCACAGAAGCGACAGAGAATCAAACTTCAAGTCAGTGATCTTTTTTTCACTTTTCCCCAATATCCTCTGGAATGAAAGGAATGTGATACAGAGACAACAGTGCAAGTGTGATGAATAGTCTTCATGGGGCAATCATGAATAAAATAGAAATGAGTTACATAAGCATTTGGAGAGAAAATATATGCAACTACTCTCAACTTCTTGCTTAGTTGCACAGAACTTAGTAGGACACATAATTTCATTCCATTTTAAAATTATTTTTAATTTAATTCTATTAATTTTAAAGGGAAAATAATTCTACGAAGTCTAGTTTGGAAGAAACAAAAATTCCGCTCCCTGATCATAAATCTATGCCACATCCAAAGCACTCGTTTCTAACAAATGTAATGAAGAAATATAGAGACAAATTTATCCTGGAAAAATAAATGAACACAAGCTTTTGAACCCCGACTAGCTTTGATCAAGAGCAAAATTCTATGTAATGTTAGGAAAACCACTCATATATTTTAGTGATAAAAACTGTCTGTTTGTAAAGGAAAACAATCACGTCTGTTTTTCCCTCACTGAATTCCTGAAATTAATAGGGAATGGCACAGTGGCTGTGAGCATTTCATAGTTGCTGGGGAGGAGGAGGAGGGAATATTTCTCACTGATTTCTACTGACCCCTTGTGGTAAACTGAACTGAATAGTATTGCTGAGGAAGACTTTGGCTTCCTCGTTGAAGGAAGTGTCCACCACGGGCAGGAACCCCTCTGACCATCATTAAGACCTCCTAAGAGCATGACATCTTAGTCTGTCAAGAGCCCAGAAGTTGGCCCAATTTCAAAAGTTGCTCTTATTCCGTGAGGGAAGATATCACACTATGAGAAGCAGTACACCCTTTTTGGTACACAAGGTTGTAATTCTGTTAAGACATGTTGTAGTGACAGCCTAAACCATAAAGCTGAAATTCAAGTAATTAACTCCATGCACCGAAAACCCAGGATGAAGTTAGAGGCTAATTTATGTAACTTTTAGTTTGCACTAGTGGGGGATACAATTGACTATATAAATGTCATTCCAAACTAAGTTCAGCACTAAGGTAGACAATTACTCAAAGAAGGGCATTGCCAGTGTGTTGGGTAATTTAGTTTAGATTTCAGCCAGAAGGGAAGACAAGACAAGCTATAAGAGGGATGGTTTCCGATATTCCAACTTTTAGCTTTTCTAAAATACATATTAAATCAGGCTCTAAGACAAGGAGTTTAAAACAATCTGCTGGAAAAAAAAATTATTATAATATATGCTCACTCTCAAGTACTTATAAATGCTTTATAAATTGCATACTCACTACGCAAACATTCCTTCAATTAGGAACAAGCCAAGGTTCTCACTACTTCCATTTGTCCTAGCAATAGAGCCACTTGCAGAAGAAAGAAGAGCTAATGATGGTATTAGCGAGTGTGTAACAAAGGGTACAATTTGATTTTTACATAGAGCAGGAACATCTGAATCTCGCACAATCCATATACTTAGAATTGTACTTTACAGATTTTGTCATCTGGCAAAACACATAATGAATACCTGAAAGATAGCTATTGTTTATTGATGAGAGAAAAAAAAAAACATGCACAGTTCCAAATCTCATGTCCTGTTTCTCTAGTATTCGCAAAAATTAGAGGGCTGCTACCTTATCTGACATACCTTCTCTAGAGTTGGTGGTTAGTTATATTAGTTGGGAATCTGTTCCAGACTATTTAACACACATGGAATCAATTCAATGGGCTCAGTAAGTATTGCTGTTGTTCTTCCCCTTCTTAAGAAAAAAAAAAAACACAAAAGAAATAGTTGGGAACTAGGAATAAACGTTATGTACATTGGCTAAACATACAGTGTACTGTATAGATAAACTCCTTTCTCCATATATTTTTACTTGTTTTGTGTGCTTCCTGTAAAATTGTTTTAGGTTGTCCACGAAAAGTAAGGGGAATAATTTGCATGAATATTTTGAGTCTCTCAAAAACGAACAATAAAGACAACAAAAGCTACCTTAGATGTAAAATGTTAGTTATAAAATTTGAGAGCAGTTAAATGGAACTTTTAACCTCCAAAGTAACTGGGCAGCAAAAGCATCTGGGAAAACATATTTGCTTTAGACCTAAATGAATCTGGCCCAAACTAAATCTCCTTGTCTTTCGATATTAAGGAATGTGCTCCTGAGAAGCATCTTTCAGCTTAACTTTTGGACATGGGAATAATACACAATAGTCATGCCTGATGGGCCACCCACAGCATGCAGCATGGAACTTTGACACCAAAAGAAACATGGAAATTAGGCAAGCCTAATTCTTCCCCCTTGGTTGTAGCAGAAATAAGATTAAAAGTCTGAGAAAATCATCCTGAGCAAAGTTTAATCGATCTTGGGACACTGACCGGAAAAAATTGTAGTTTTGATTTTTCCAATTGAAGAAAAAATGTTTCATTAGAAATTTCCTATTGGTTCCATGGATTGAGCAAAACAACCAAGCCATTCAAAAGGTAGATGAACGATAAGCTTGGGATCTAATATTTTCCTATTTGAGCTAGGCTTCAAAAACAGTCAATAAATATATTTATTGAAATAATGAAATCTACAGTCATAATCTCTACTTTTTCAGAAGTTTATCTTCAAAATATTTGTCTAAAGTCTGCAATGAAATTTGTCACTCACTTTTCCTTTTTATGTGTTTCATATACCAGCACCACTTTAATATGCTTTGGGGCATTTTTGGAAGGGATGAGTTTTCTTTTCAGAATAGTTTAAATATCTGAACAGATGTAAAATTAGCCAGCATTGCACAGTATAACCAGTTGAATACTGCAGACAAACTTGTCAGAAAATTCTAATATGCTATTTATCAGCTTTTAAATGAGAACACAACTATCAGCTTTGACTCAGTCTAGGATAATGTAATGTTTACAGCTGAAGAATGACTGAATGCTTGTACTTACAGAGGTATTTGCTTCTAATGGCCACATTTTCCAGTCCCATGATACAACAGTATGAAAAAATGTTTCTTTCTCTCATATATGCTAGGTTATAACAACAATTATTATGATTTTTATATCTATACAATGCTGCCTGCAAAATATTTAATACCAAAGCAGCTGGTGCGCTGTGGCTGATGCTTACTAAATGAATAAATGTTTTGTCTTGTGTTTCCCCAGTGTACTTCCATCCATCTGTTGCCTTGTGTCATTTTTGATTGAGACCTAGAGGCACTACCACAAAACAAATAATGTCAATTTTGTTTTCATTATTGCGGGGCCAAGAACCTTGCTTCCAGCCCGAGAATGCTTTGGCGCTTGGTGCTGCACAAACACAAATGCAAAGAGATATTTTCCGTGCAGACACAAAAAAACCCCATGCAGTAAGATGTGTTTATAGTAGGAAAGTTTGCATGAGAAGTTTAAATTGGTATTTGTTACAGGACAAATAACTTCATCAAGCGTTCAGTCTGAGTGAAAGCAGATTTACCAAGCTGGCAGAGGAAACTGTAGTTCCCCCTAATGAGCTCTGTAAAGTGAAGCGTGTTCTGCGGGTCAAATGACAGGCGAGAATCTGTTTCACTTTACAGCCTCCCCGTCCTCGCTGCTCCCGCAACCTGCCCTCTTCCACGACGCGAGCTCACCAGCTCCGTCCCAGAGACACGGGGTCCTTGTGCTTAGCCCTCACTTGTATTGCATTGGGTGCTCCTCCTCCTCGCTGTTGGGGGTAATCACTCTGTGTTACTCCAACACAAGCCCATACAGCTCACCTCCGTAAGTCCTTTTTAATAGAGAGAAGGTAACGTACGGATAGTTGTCATCTGCAGGGCTATTGCAAATGGCGCTGTTAGGGACTGGGATGGTTTCTCAAGGGGGTGGCTTCTCATTTTCATTGATTATAGAGGAAGGCTGCCTGGCTAACCTGAAACTCATAAATATTTCAAGACGACAATTGGGTCAGAATCAAACCATAAGGTTTGAGGCTTGCCTGCTCAGCCCTGGCATTAAATGAATGCCTGCATTTGGATGGTGCATTTATAAAACCGTAGGCACATATAGTTATCTATATAGTCTTTCTGTTCTTCTGTAACTCATGAAAATACATCAATGAGGGTTACATGGTAGAGTATTTTCTAGTAGGAAGAGAGAATTTCTGCAGACTGTGTAATATCCAGAACAATTCAGCAACCTGAACCTCTGAAATCCAACCTGTCTGAAACCAAACACTCCTCTTTTCCTTTGAGACAGTGGCATGGAGGAAAGAAATAGAGTTGCAGCTAAAGAAAGAATGAAAATGACAGAGAAGCATGACTGGTGATGGTAAGTTTGTGGGAGCCTCTACTCCCTTGTGTTTGGATAGCCAACTCGGTCTATGAGAGCAATCCAGCATGGACCCTTCATTCAGGCGATAACTTCTAGGTCTAAGCCTTGCTCACATCATTACCTATTTAAGCCCAAAGAACAATCCATGTAAATGTGAGTGGGGTTTCATCCCAAATGGGAGTAGTCTATGCCAATCTCATGGTCTGTGAGCTCAGTTTTCTCGAGAAACATCTTGGAGTTGTCTGTCTCCGCTGAGCACACGGCTTCAGGGACAAAGAGCTGAATCCCAAATTGAGTGAAGTAGATTGTCCCTGACACCTCTGTCAGGACAAGTTTTTCTCAAGAGAAGGACACGATCTCTTTCTCTTGGAACTGCATAAGAAATCATTCAGTATGGGCATATTGACAACTCAAAGAAATACAGCTATATTCGAGAACTTCAGCTAAGTAACTCAATATCATGGAAATTTTTAGGCATGCAGTTAAAGCTGATGACCCATTTTCCATTCTCTTAAATCCCAAATAAGGCATATTAAATATTCATTTTCTATCTACTTGAGAGTGTATCTCTGAACTTTGAAGACCATTCCTCTCGGGGAGCAGAAAAGGAGAAGGGGATTCCCTCATATATTCAGAAGATTTATTCTCTTTTGTACGATTGCTGGCATGGGAGTAATCCTTTCCCTCAGAAATGGCTGTGTGTCATATGTAGCCAAGTGTTCTAATATACTAAATTCAATTGATCAAAACAGATACAGCCCACAAATGGAAATTTTGTGGGAGAAAAAGATGAAACATCTGTTTGTTCAGCTCTGTCCCCTACTTTCTTACATAGCATGAAGCCATGCAATGGGCCTCATGTTGGACTAACTGGTTATTGGGATGGAGTAATCTCTGAAGAGATTTTGTTTTTCCTTGGTTCTGTTTTTACTGGGGTGGTGGTAGAAACATTGACCTCTGATCATTACTTTGTTACCAATTAAATGTATGGCAAAGACTCTTAGAATCATGGATGATTTCTCACTTTTTCCCTTTCTTTTTCTTTGATAGTCTAAGTAAATGAATAAAT
Source organism: Cariama cristata (assembly GCF_000690535.1). Lineage (NCBI taxonomy): Eukaryota > Metazoa > Chordata > Aves > Cariamiformes > Cariamidae > Cariama > Cariama cristata. Next base: position 6,749 of record NW_009637164.1, on the reverse strand, counting down.
AAATGCTGAACTAGCTCATGTAGCAGAGGTGCTCCTCTGAGCTCTTCCTACGTCATTCAAGTGAGTCAAAGCCTGATGGTGAGGCCAGACCCCAATCCCTGATATTATTATTATTACTCCAATAGCATCTACCCCAATTAGGATCAGATCCCCCATGTTCCAGGCACTGCACACTACATGGTAAGAGATATTTTCTATCCCCAGAGCCTTCAGTCTAATACGAGTAACAAACGAAGCCAAAGGCTGTTTTGCCATTCATCAGGGGAGCAGATTGAGCAGTTGTGCTCTGTGGATTTTGTGTGAGAAAAGTCTGCAACTGCCTGCATCGCTGGCCTTTGTCTGATCCCCAGAGCATGACTAAGAAAAGGGGAAAAAAGGTAGGAAGATGAAGGTAAAGTCAGTTACAAAGTTCTGTATTTGATAGAAAGCTACATGGGGAGTAAAAATAAAATCACAAAATGACAGGATATAAATGCAGTGGGAGTTAGGTTTTTTGAAAGAAGGAAGGAAATTGGATAACAATAGTGATCAGAAAGAATAAAGGCAAAGACAAATAATGACAAGCAAGAAAGAAAGAGGATTAGAGGTGAATGATGAAAGCGATGGAAATAAGGATGGTAGCTGCTATCAGCATTACAGAAAGTTATTTTATTTAAGATGTCATTGTTAGGAGTCAGAAAATGTTTTGGGTTTTTTTTTTCCAAACCTAGACAATCCTGAGAAAAGGAAGATTTCAAGGCAAAAGGGTCTGTGGGGAAATGTACAAAAGCAACCGACAATATGTTTACATGGCACTAGATTCTGCTGGAGTTAGCAGAGGATGGCCTAGCTTGGTGTACTGGCAATGGGACAGCTTGCGTTAGCACAGACTTTCACGCAGCTTGAGCAGTCCTGTTTAAATATAGGGGGTTACAAAGTGCTACTTGAAAATACGCTTAGGGGGTTACAAAGTGCTACTTGAAAATACGCTTAGGGGGTTACAAAGTGCTATTTGAAAATACACTTAGGTACTTTTGAAAATTTCATTTGAGCAGGATCCACTGTCACGAGTTATTGTAGTTACTTTCTTTGTAATTATTTAATGATGACAATTTTTGTACAGGATAAAAAATCACATAACGTTGTCAAGAACATCAACAAGCTTCCTTATGAATAGCTGATGCTTGTAGAAGAGCATACATAGGTTTTGGAGTTTGTTTTACAGGCACAATTTTGGCTGACTTCCAGGGAGTCCAAACCTGAATGCATACAAGGGGCTACAGATAGACTGCCCTCAGCCTGAGAAATATCTGTCTCTCTCGCTTCTCTCTGCCCAGGCCATATCCAAAATGGGTGCCCAAGATGCTCTTGCTGATAGGCTGTGCTTACATCATTTTGGTCAACAGCTGGCTGAACATGAGCCAACAGTGTGCCCAGGTGGCCAAGAAGGCCAACAGCATCCTGGCCTGTATCAGCCATAGCGTGGCCAGCTGGACCAGGGCAGTGATCGTCCCCCTGTACTCAGCACTGGTGAGGCCGCACCTCGAGTGCTGTGTTCAGTGTTGGGCCCCTCACCACAAGAAAGACCTTGAGGTGCTGGAGCGAGTCCAGAGAAGGGCAACGGAGGTGGTGAAGGGTCTGGAGCAGAAATCTGGTGGGGAGCGGTTGAGGGAGCTGGGGGTGTTCAGTCTGAAGAAGAGCAGGCTGAGGGGAGACCTGATCGCTCTCTACAACGACCTGAAAGGAGGTTGTAGCCAGGTGGGGATCGGTCTCTTCTTCCAAGAAACAAGTGATAGAAAGAGAGAGCACAGTCTCAAACTGTGCCAGTGGAGGTTCAGGCTGGAAATGGGGAGGCCTTTCTTCACAGAAAGGGTGGTTAGAGATTGGAATGGGCTGCCGAGGGAGGTGGTGGAGTCACCATCCCTGGATGTGTTTAAGAAAAGACTCGACGTGGCCCTCATTGCCATGGTCTAGTTGACATGGTGGTGTTGGGGCAAAGGTTGGACTCTATGATCCCAGAGGTCTCTTCCAACCAAATCGATTTTGTGATTCTGTGATCACATAGTGCTAAACGTGTGGTTTGGGGAACAAGCACCTGAAAATCCAGCTGCCACATAAATACAGCTGTGAACACCTTCACCCTCCCCAGGCACCTGAGACTCTGCCCTGCATTGCAATGATGGGCATAGTGCTAAGACCCCGTGCTTCCCAGAAACAGACGTCAGCCCAATCTCATTTTTCTCTTGATGAGAGATTGGTGGGACAAGGAAAGTGAGGAGACAGAGAGCCAAACATGGCAGTGGGTCCCCTGCCAGTGCAGTAGTGGAGGAGCCTCGGGGTACTGTTAGGATGGAGCCCCGCCATGGCTGAACCATTTCCAGAGTCTCTGTGTCCAGAGGGCGAGAGGGGTTTGAGATCCCGGTGCTATTCCAGGTCTACTTCCAGCTGCCTATGCCTAACAGCAGCAGCAGCAGTGCAAATTTTGCAGCACCTGGGTTCTGTGGCTGCTCAAGAATATCTCCAAATTCACCACCGGAAAGGATTAATTAAAGAGTTTTAAATCACAGTCAATGCACTAGCCATACTAATTTAGAGAAATCCCACCAAAAGTTATTTTTATATCCCACTGCTGAGTTCAGTAAAAAACACTTTTCTCTTGTTCCTTGTAATATTGCTTTGTTGCTCCCAGAGAAGAAGAATCCTTAACTTAATAGCAGTACATGTGTAGTTAATAGCTGCAGTTTGTAAAGCTTGTAACACCTTGCTCTGCTTCCCTGAATGCCAAAGTACACTGAATTTCTAAGTAGGGTTGGTTTACCACAATACCTTGTAGTCATGCTGGTTTAAACAAGCTTAATTTCTCTGGGGCTTGTATTTCATTGGATTCCTCACCATTCAGGCTATTTGAGTGCCATCAATTTATTATGAAGGTCAAATTCTGAAGACCTGACTCATCCAAAGGTGGTGTTAGGGATTTGGTAAGTCACAAGGACTTATGGCGCAGGAGAGCCGTACATTTCTGTGACTAAAATGACACAACAGCAGAGATAATATCTGCAGATATTTTTCAGCCAAAGCTCTTGCCTAGATCAGCTCCCAGAATGAGGGATATCTGGCTGTAAAGAGATCCATAAACAGTAATTATCAGAGCTGGGTGGAAAAAGATGATTCCAGCTCCAGGAGGATTTCAATATTTGATGACTGCTTTCATGCTGATTTAAAATGAAACCTCAAAATGTCAAAGTCCTGCTTAGCCAGACTCCAAGCTCAGTTTAAAATCCTGTGCAGATGCAAACTGGTCCTGAAGCACCAAAAATTCTGAAATATAAGCCCTGCTGATTTAATTAATCTTTCATGTGAAAGGTTTTCCCACCAAGAAGAAAGGATTTTGGAGGCCAGGCTCTTTGAAGCCCACCCGGAGCTGGCAGCCTGGCACGCACAGCTGGTGGCCAGCGATGAAAACTCTGCTCTCACAACAGTTTCTCCCAGTGAACTCCAAGCCTCCTCAAACTGGCTGGAGGACGATTCTGCCTCTAAGGAAAGAAGCCTCCGTGAGCCGTCGCTTTTCAGAAGGAACTATCTTGAAAATATGTTCCTTTCCATTTAGAATCCAGAAAGGGTACAGAGAGTGCCATGTTTCATCAGCATAAATAATTAACTGCAGAAGAACATGTAATATTCATAGCTGAAAATCATTAAACAAAATAGACTGGGAAAAAAAATCTTAAACATGAAGCGATATTAATCATTTAGCCACAGATTCAGCTTGGAGTTTCTCTTTTGTTTAAATTAATTATTTTTTTAAAAAAATCTATTCACAGGCAGATGTTGCTCCACAAACCCACACAACTAATTCCCACATGTGAGACAGTCAGCCTGAGGTTTAGCCTCTTACAGTATTAATTAACATCATCAGGCATTGTTAATGATAGTGGACAAAGTGAAAATGAAGAATTTTCTGCGCTTGGTAAAATGGGGATGAAAATGGGTCAAAAGAACAGTGCTTTTCAAACAGTATTGTCTTCTCAGCTGTATTGTATGCTCCCAGATGTTTTAGTTTATGCAAGGTGAAAGCAAACCCTCTCTAGCTTTTCTGTATCTCCAAACATACACAACAGGAGCCTCCCAGAACAGAGGTGTTTAAAAGCAAAAAGGACCCCAGAAGCTTCATGAGGATTTCCTAGCTGGAAGAGAAGAAAATGCTTCCATGTCAGAGCTGAATTTATCTCAGCAAGCAGAGACATCCAGAGCTCCTCTGGCTGAGGAGGAGAAGTCAGGGCAAACCCCACAAGCTGGCATTGTTCAGCTCATGGCCCGGAGAACAGTCACACAGAAATTAGCTGTGTCAAATCTTACTGAAGGTCCACTTGTCCTCCTGCCTTTCTGACACCCCTCCTCTCTTTCCCGTCCTCTTCCCCAGAGAGTAGAGCTCAGCCTGAAACTGGACTGTCTGTGAGAGGGCTACGGTTCTAACAAGTAGGGAGATAATCTATAAAATAAGAGTAAAAAGTACAAAGATGGACTGGCTGGAAAAATCTCTGGCTGGAGATAAGAATGTCTGAATATTGGCTCCTACAGGGTCTGTGGCCTACTATCCATCAGGAAGCTACCAGAACCTCAACTTAAAGAAGAGTATGTTTTTCCCTCTGATTTTTGTGGTTGCCTTGGGTTCCTGGAGTAACTACAGCAATTCTTAACCATGACCCGTCGTGCCTTTTGCGTTGCACTATGTTCTCAGCCAGTTCTGAAAGACTTCGTTCACAGAGTTAGTCCCTGCCATGCCGAGGACCCTCTGCGGAGGGAGAAGACACGGTACACATGAGTTTTGAAGTGTAACCTACTTGAGGAAGAAGACATTATTCTCTTAAAATTTCAATGAGTGCTGCAATCTCTTGAAGTACAAACATCCAGTACTTGTGAACTGTACTTGTCGTGCTATATATATACTTCTCAAACTTAGGCTGTACCCACAGACAGACCTTGGACCCGGCAGAAACCCCTTCATACTGCTAGAGATAGATCCACAAAATGTGACTTAAAGCTACTCTGTGGGGCAAAGCGATTGCTCCCCTGGGCCTTGAGCATGGTCAAGTATTTGTCAAATATGGCAAGGGCTTAGGGCATCTTACAGTCCCTTGTCTTTTAGCACGCATGTGCTTTGGAGCGCAGGTATAAAATCTACACAGTGAAGATTCTCCATTCCCTGCCACTTCATGGTTGTTTGTTATTTACAGACAATTCAAAAGACTGAAGGGGAGTGCACAAAAGCAAAACAAAAAAAGGGATTCTGCACTTGCAGGTCATATGCAGTTCTTTCATGAAAGGTACAATCATGTGAAACACCTACAGTTAGTTTTTCTTCTAGCATATTATCTGTGACAGTGAAGTGAGATATTTTTCTTCATTTGCTAACTAAACATTGTGCCCTCATATTGAATACTTTTTACTTCCATAAGGGAGTTACAGACACATATACGCTTCTCTGTCTCATCTGCAAGGTTATTCAGTTTAAAAATAAGCAAGAAAATTTTGGTGATCCTGTGGTGATTTATCATACTACGTTGGGACATCATCCCTAAATTGCATGGAAAAGGATTTTCTGTTCTGTTTTAAATGAAAATCGTAACACAGTCTTAGTTACACAGAGGGCACCAGTGTCTCCATGGCAATTCTCAGATGTATAAGCAGGTAGTCAGTGAAAATTTCTGGTGAAATAATTTTGCTGTGAGTTTATAATTTTCTTTTGCTATTTAACCATTTGTTTGTCCAGCCTGCTCTGTTGGGCTGCTTTCTCACCAGAGCTGTGAGGTCTCTAGGGCAGACTGTGTGTGTGCACAGTGCCTAGGGCCATGTCCACTTATCAATATCCTTAGCTCTCAGAATAAATAGGTCAGCTAGCATGTTATGTGCATACCAGGATGATGACCGGTGAAACCGCAGTGTTTGTTTACTGCTATAATATGATTTCAGAGCAATATTCCTACTATTAAGTGATATTAAATGCGAAAGAAAAATAATTTCCCTTGCTGGGAAAGAAAGGCAGCATGGAGGGTGGGGTAGAGCTCTGGATGGCACAGTGTTTTGTAGACAGAACAAGTTGGCAGAAATGGATGCATCAAATTTACTTGTGCTAAAACCTGATCAATTAATCTGGCATGAACTAGGGCTCTATTTCTACTATCAAGATCTGAGGGCATAATTACATGAGCCACAGCACTTGTAAGGATGTTCAACCCAGACATGAATTTATTAGAAAACAGGGCAAACACATTTGCATACTGAGTTCATATTTCTAGAGGAAGAAATCTATGCATTATGCCAAAATAAGAATTTAAATTATCTAATATGAAATTGTGACATGTAATGAATGATTTAATAACATCATCGGCATTAGCACAGATGGCTCACCATGTTGGTGCCTCACTCTGCCTTGTATAATGGGAATGGTTGAGAAATGCTGCGCGTCTCTATTACACAGTATTATCCTGGGTGCCAGTGCAGTGTACCACTAAAGAAGTCCTAGCACTAGAGCATGAAAGTTATCGCTCACATTTCAACTGCAGAGGAAAAGCCTTGTTTATTTACAACAACGATGAGTAGTTTAGAACAGGACAGAAGCAATCTTTGATCTTCTCTAGGAGTAGTATGTTACTCTAAAATCATATGAAGATTTTTTTTTGCTGAGCCTTACTGATAAAAAAAAATTCTTTCCAAGGAGGGGGAAAAATTAACAATGAATCACAGAATCACAGACTGGTGGTGGTTGGGGG